>NW_015113138.1:599542-607216 GCF_001443285.1 Poecilia latipinna | reverse complement strand
CCCCAAAGCCCCAAGTCCCAAAAGTGGGGTTAACAAGAAAAAAATTTTTTTTTTTTTTTTTTTTTTTTTTTATTGAAACAAAGCCAAAAATATTTCATGGAGTCAAGCTTTAGTAAGCAACCAATTTGACAATTTAGACACAAAATTGTTTATCCCCATAACTCTCATCAGACACCACGAATCAGCTTGTTAGGCAGATCCAGCAGAGAGCAAAGAACAGCACTTTCATTCCCTGCATAGTTTGAGCATCCATCGACTCCACTTTACACCACAAAACATTTCTGTCATTTTTTAAAGCCAACAGAAGACATGCTACAACAATTATTGTAGTTTCAGATCTCTCAAAAAGATCTGAAACTATATATATAACATTTTTTTTGGCCCTACCAAAGGAGGAAAAGAAGAAGAGCAGAAAAATCACCACTCACGGCCTGAATGGCGTATTCGGCCTTCGTCAGGTACTCCTTGCAGAGAGACTGCAGCTGTGCGGCTCTCGTGGGGTTGGGCATGTAGCCACTGCAGAGGAAATTCATAAGGATCATCTATGTAATATGCTTCAGATGCATTACAAGCAGATTCCGGCAACAAGACTTAAACATCCTCTGATAGAACTGGTCAACTTATAATCCCCTGACACGTTTAAAAACTTTTATTAGCATGAAATACTTAAACTGTTAAGTTTTAAGTTTTATTTTATCAATTTTATCTATATAATCTCAACTTGTTTTTGTTATTGATCAGTTAGACGTTGGCTATGGCCCTCTGAAACTGCATTTAGCCACTCTTTACTATTTTATGAGGTGGGAATAATTACTATATAATATTCTCTTTTTAAATAAAAGATTAATGTAAGCATTTTTTTTCAATTTTATGCTTTATTTATTTTTTATTTATTTATTTATTTTACAATATTAATTCAATTTGAATGACGATATTTTAAAATGTAAATTTTCCAGGGTCATCAATGATTTCAGCCTTAGGTGTATTCCTTGTATGTATGATTTATTTATCATTTGGTCACAAATTGCTTCTTGGTCAACTTGTGAAAGTCGATTAATCGACTTTATCTATTAATCCAATTTTTGATTGTTGAAGATTTACATTTTTGGAAAAGTCTGGATTTTTATTGGAAGTCTTTTTTCCACCAACGTAATAATTGGGTTTCAGCCATCTTGTTTGCCAAGTGTATTTCACAGCTTCTGTTTATTTCGACTTTCAATTTTTAATGAAAGTCACACTTTCTGGCAACATTTTGTAGTAGTTTTGATTGACATTTCTCTGGGTTTTCTTTAAACCATAGAAGCTTTTTCACTTGTTTTCAGGTCCTGATAATTTTCAGATAATTTTTTATCTGTTTGTTAATGTATTTAATTTTAACCAATATCTTTTAAGGCAGTTTTGGGTCAATTTTTCTTCAGTCTATAACCCCATTTTTTCATGCACATGTCACATCAGTATTTCCTTTGGTATGGGAGTATTTTGAACATTTAACAAATTGCAAATATAATTTAATTTAAATGTTATACAGGTTTTACATAAGTCCTATTTAAACCTGTTAAGTCTAAGGAGCATCTTGCTGGTAGATATGGTTAATTGGAGTCACATAAACTTTCCTTTAAGTGCTTTTAGCTACAGCAGCAGAGATGTCTTGAAAATAAAAATAAAAAATCAACAAAGACCTGAATCAAGATCAGAAAGATCCAGCATCAACAAATGTTTATCTGCCAAATAAACATTGGCCTATTTTTTATTTTATTATTTTTAAGGAGCAGTATCAGGTGAATGACAGGTTGCATTAAATGTCTCTAAACAACAAGAAGAACCACTGATCAACCCCACTATTTCACAGCACGATATTGATATAAAATAAAACTTCAACCATCATAAGACTAAAGACCAACCGGCACATTCAGGTCACGAACATTAATAAATGCATTTGCATTTTTCATGCAAACCATTCGGGACAGATAAAAGGTTTGAACAAACATGACATCATATACTGCAACTAAGTTTCTTTTTTTTTTCCAAAACCCATTGAAAAGTCCTCAGTTTTACACAAACAGCTTCTGAAGAACTCTAAAAAAAATCATCCAGCAACCAAACAGTTGCTGGATGTCAGTAAATACTGGTAGAAAAGTTATTAAAATTAAATAAATGTTCAAATAAATCAACATTTCCAAGAAAAATCTCATGAAGATGGTCCCTTAAGCAGATGACTTAAGCTACAGATACACTGTTTATTACATAGTCTGCTGTCACATCAGTTACGTTTCATAATTTTATATGCAAAGGAGATTTGCATATTTATATCTCTCACAAAACAATGTGAATTATACACATTTCAACTGCCTGACCTACAGTGAAATGCTGTTTATTCGCTAGCTAGTTTGAAAATTGCAAACTAGCAAAAAAACCTCAATTCATTTCTTATATAAAGCTGTCTTCCATTAAAAGTCACAACCTGTCTTTTTGTAAAGCAGAGCAGTGGCAGATTTACTCTGTGAGAGTTTTTTGAGGCTGTGAAACTGAACGTGTCTGGAATGAAGCATGTTGAAGATGTTGCAATTGAGTGAGCTTAAAAGTTCAGTGCAGACCATAAATCAAGTGTCCCTGGAGGCAAAAGGGAGCTGTTATGCAAAGAAGAAAACTTAGATAGAAGTGACAGTAGATCACGTTTGAGAGGGATGAAGTGTTTATGGCAGCAGGTTTGTTTCATTATCAGGGTGAGGGATTAATTACGCAGATATAAAATGAAATGATTATGAGAACTTTTTGTTACGTTTTGCTCACATTTAAAATACTTGGACCTGTGCTCTTACAGAACCAGTATAAGAATTGCTCACATTAGAACCAAGTCATCAAAAAAAATAAAAAAATAAAAATTACATTGAATTATAAAAAAAAAAAAAATGAATCCAGATTTGTCAGTAATTATTACCGACACATTTTTAGTTTTGTTCGGCCCAGGGTTTGGAGTGGGTAGACAATAAGACCTTTAATAGTTAATGCCTACTACCTTTTCACACTGAGTAATGAGAGAAGTTAAGTGCGCAACAGGGGCAACCAGGACACAATAAATAAATAAAGCAAATGTTGGCACCTCATTCCACCCATCGTGGCGCTCCCCATGGTGTTGCTCGTCATCCTGCTGCCCTTCGACATCGTCGCCCTCGAAAGCGTCGCCGATCTATTGAATCCTTCCGGTACGGGCTCGACTCCATTACCGCCTCCTTGCGCCACATCGCTCCGCGCGTATTGGTAGACCATCCCGCCGGCGAGGTTGCTCCTCGAGCTGGCCCTCCGGCCCTTGTAGAGCGCCTGGTTTGACCCGTATTGGCTCATTGTGATCTGGAAACGGCGGCCAGGGAGCCGGACACAGCACACAGCAGAGCAGTGCCTTCTCCACCTGTCCTCCTCCGGTCCCTCTGCTGCACACTGCGAGCGGCGCGCTGTGGAGGTGCGTTTTAGGGGGTGGAGGACCACACCTCTGAGTCTCCAATGTCCTCAAAAGTTTTTATGTCCCCGTTGCCACGCCCTTCAGAACTGAGCTGAAGGCAGAAAATGTGTGTGTTGTTGCGTTCCTAGTTTTATGAGGACCACTTTGACTCTCAGGGTATGTCATATTTAGTTTAGAAGTTCAGAAAAGTGGATTTTAACCGCTAAATGGCAAATGGAGAAATGCTTTAACAGCCAGGATTTGTTTTCCAAGCGTAGTTAATGAATTAAAAAAAAAAAAAACTTATAGAAGCTTTTACAAACTTAAGGTGCCTTGTTTATTCATAATTTTTATTTCTTTATTTGCAGGATTGTCAACTTGTACTCACGGAGTAGGTATAAACTATAACAAACTACGTGGAAAAACTGATACGTAATTTTATATTTCAAAAGACTAACGATGAAAAATGGTGGAACTCATTAGACTTCATCCAGATGGATTTTCTCCACAGACCATTAAAATGCAGGTTTGCTTTCACCTTAGGACTGATTAGTCTTATATTTCTGATAAATTATTATTGGAGTCCAAACAAAAACTGTAAAAAAAAAAAAAAAAAACATTTTTGCTGTGAATGAAGTGTCAGGTACACATCAGTCTGAGTGGAGGAGAATGAAAAAACCCTAACATGCATTGCAGAGGGTGTGTGCCGTAGCTTGCTTTTTTTTAGGAGCATCAACATTTGTGAAGATGTGCAGAAATCAGTACAGTCCAGTTGGTAGATCCTTACATTTTCAGGGAAAAACTTTACACTGTTTTGCTGCAGGAAATTTAAGCCAAGCTCTCTGTGGTCCCCATTTAAAGTCTACAGCTCAGATTTCTCCTTAGATTTTAAACCACAGCATCTATAAAGACATAAAGATGTAAATCTTCCTATCACAGTGATATCTTAAGGCTTTTGAACCATTTACAGTCTGTTAGAGTGTCTTCAGGAATTCAGTTTTCTCTCCTCAGTTTAACAAATCTTCATAAATGTTTTAATTCCTTACATAAACATGTTGTCACTGCTGAGCAACTGAAACTTAATAAGTCAATGGGTTTTCCAGAGAACCATTAGTTTTATTAGCTTTGTGTGCAGAGCAGCAACATTTCTGCAGGAGGAGGAGTGAGATACCAATTTAAATGACAACACTCAAAACAACTCCAGGGCCTCTGAGGGTTCAGGGTAGGACAACGGAAACACATTTTTTTTTTCAAACCTTTTAGAAATATGACTAAAGATGTTATATTTATTTTCCTCTCCTGGCTCTTAAGGACTGTGCACTCAGTGTACTTAAAGATATGAATCTTGAAAAATGCATAGCCCTTGAAACAAAAAGATTAATTAGATGGCAATATATCATACAGTTTGGTCCAAACTGTACATTCTTGCTGCACTACAACAGACAAGCTCCTGTTTGTGCAAGCTTCTGAAAATCTGGACTCTCATTGTAAACTGAAACAGAATCGCTCTGATTAACTGCAGAAGTGCTTGCAGAGCTTCAAGGCAAACTGCTGAAAGGACGTGTGATAAATGTACTCACTAACGCCTGCAGCCAATTGGAGGAACTCACAGAAAAACAAGTTTGACAGCCAATTGCAAATGACAGCTCTGTTTTCGTTTGCCAAAATGCTCTAAATCAAGTGGTTTGACCTCAGAGAACTATCTCTTTCCCTTGTGGACAGACTTAGACTGCTGTTTTCCCTCCCATGCTCCTCTGAACTGGACTTTTTTTTTTTTTTTTGGCTATGCACAAACTCACTTTCATCAGGCGAACATTTTAAATAGTTTCAGAAAAAGACAAAGTGCCTTTTTTTGGCTAACTTCATTATTGGGTGTACAGTAGAGTCTTTGTATGCCTGTAGGTGGTCCGACCCTCCTACAAAGGCTGAAATGCACCCACATAATAGAGACTTTCTGGGAAGCACATTGCTGAAACATTACTCATCAGGTTTAACACCAGACTCCAGAGTCACAGGGAATATGTGTTAAAGGAGTTCACACACTAATTCAAGTCCATGGATCACAGAACAGAAAGAGTCAGACTGACCAGAACGAGACAGGAAACTACAAGTGAGAACATTAGAAACTTTGAATGTAAGAAACTAAAACACACAAGAAAAACACAAAGTTCAACAAATTACAGGAGATTAAAGCAGGCCATAGGGNCCTTGCACAGAAAAACACTTGGAAAAGTGTGCAGGTCCCGTACCGAGAGTGGTTTCTCCTCACAGACAATTCATGAAAGACTGCAAGGTTTTTCTGAATCTCGTCTACTACATTAAGAGTCTTCAAACCTTCCAAAAACCTTTAAGAAATTAGAATATGGTCATACTTTTAGAATACAGCAAGATTTCTAATAGAAAAAATTAGGGTCTTGCTTACTGTTGCAATGAGGTGCACATTCAGCCATTTACAAAGATGTCTGCAGCAGATTGCACAAGGGAATCCCTCTCTTTCAGAGTAGTTACACGCCTTAATGCTCCAACAATGCTCAGGGTATCTGCTGCCTGCATAATGGCTTCGTTTGCCTCCACGACTGTGTTTGCATCCTGAATCTAAAAAGAAAAAAAATGATGTGAAACTGAATTTAAGCTTATGATCAATATTCAAAATGCTTAAAATTGTGACTAACTTTGATCAGCTGCTCTCTGAATGAATGGTTAACAACTTCCTCAACCAGGGTAGGTTGAGACAATGTGCCACAAATGTGGTCAAACAGCCTTTGAGAGAAGAAATGTGGTCCAATGCCTCCATGCACCAAACAGACTGATATCATTTTTCCAATACAGTTGTACATTTTTGACTCCAACGCTAAAGAAAAAAATGTTACTTGACAGTTTTCCATCCTTAAGAATTGGGAACAATAAATAAATAATAATACTGACCACTAGTGTCCAAAGCTAGATGGCGGTCATTCTCGTGCCCCTCAAAGACATTAGACTGATGAATTGCCCTCATTAACAGTCTGAGATATTCTCATGTGGGACCACCTTCATCAACTGCCCTTCAGCGCTGCCCTCCTCATCCACAAAAATAACATCCAGTTTTGATGCTGGATCAAAACGGCGTCTTCTGAAGGCTTGCAGGCTACATCCTAAAATCCTCTCTGCACACATTTATTTGGTTGCTTGTAGGACAGAAAGTCATAGCAACCTTGCTGTATAATATGGTCTGAAGATCTGTCCTCCAAAAAGAAAATCTATTTTATTGTACATTGTTGGAGTAAACAATGGTTTGAAACTGTCAAAGCTAATGACATCAGACAGCCAGAATATGCAGTTTTGACTCACTCATCCAAAGGCAACTCTGGTGGATGTTGTGGAGACTCAGGTGGCTCTTCTTGGTCTTCCAGTATAATTATAGGTTGCTCAGTAAATGGAGAAGCTGGTGCCTGGTCCTCAATGGTCATCACATGTGGAGTTAGGTTAGAGTGGGGGGAGAGGGGCTGCCCTGAGGCTGCAACCAAAGAAACTTCAGAAGACGGCAAAACTGGCTGTACTTGAGTGGAGGGCTGGGACACAGGCACCCTGGAGGAGAACCAAGTTGATGTTTCTGAGGAATCGGGCATTGTCGACAGCACTTGAGGAGATGTTGGGGCCAGTGGTGACTGAGCTGACAAAGATGTCAGTGCTTGGTCAGAAAGCAATGTCTGTAGGCTTAGGACAGAAGACAGTGACTGCTCCAGGACCCCATTCGCCTGAACTGGACACCTTTCCTAAGTAAAATAAAACAAAAATCTAATCATGTCAATGTAAATTTTATTCATGAAGCACTTTAAAAACAGATATTAATTGCACCAAAGGTCTATACAGTTTTCATGAAGCACAGACAAAAACACATAAGAATAAAACACAAATTAAAACAGACAAGTGAATTACAATGTCAGGCCTTATAAAAAGTCAAAGAATAAAAATGAGTTTTAATGAGCGATATGAAGTGTTCCAGAATACGGACAGATCTAAAGCTCCAAAGACGAGGAGCAGTGACAGCAAATGCTGCTCCTATTCGCCGTCACTCAGTCGGTCCCAGGAATATGTAGAGTAATTTATTATTTGACTTAAGTGCTCTAGAGGTGGAATAGTCGTGAAGAAGGTCTTGAAAAAAAGCTGGGGCTACGCCATGTAAAGTTTTAAACACTAATGAAAGACTTCAAATCAATCTGATAACAAACTGGTAAGGTAGTGCAATTTCAGTCACT
>NW_015113138.1:593334-594347 GCF_001443285.1 Poecilia latipinna | reverse complement strand
GGCGCGGTGTTTGAACAAGCAGCAACTCTGACGGAGCGTGGTTCGGTCACGAGAAGCTAAGAAGTGGAAGAGCGGTTTAAAGGCATAATCTGGACTGTGAGTGGACTAAGATGGCTAGTAGTAGTGGAGGGTGCTCAGAGGATGAAGGAATGGAAACAAGTTGGTCGGTGGTAGAAAATAAGAAAGGGGGAGGAGGAAAAGATAAGGGCAAGAAAGGGATAAATACAGGAAAAAGATCTCTCGAAGATGAGGAGGAAAACGTTGAGACACGAAAGAAAGTAATGATGGAGGAGTTCAAGGTAATTTTGAAATTCAGAGCTGTGCAGGATTTGACAGGAGTGAGTCCAATCACGCTATCTATTGGTCTAAAGAAAGTAATTGGAGAGGTGGAATTAGCTAAAGTGCTAAGAGATGGAAGCCTGTTGATTATCTGTAAAAATGCTGAACAAAAGAACAAAGCGTTAAAAATACAGTCGATTTGTAAAAGAGAAGTAATGGAGAGGGAAATAATGGGAGAAGAGAGAGGAATAAAAGGGGTAATATCAGGGATTCCATTAGGAGAAAACTTGGATGAGTTAAAGAAAGTCATAAAAGGAGGAGAAGTGACAAATATCAGACGACTGCAGGCTTTTAGAAATGGAGAAAGAGTGGATAGCACTTCTGTGCTATTAGAGTTTAAAGGAAAAGAAAAACCAGATAAAATAATGATTGGATATTTGAGTTTCAGTGTTAGGAATTATATTCCTCCACCGATGAGATGCTACAAGTGTCAGAGATATGGACACACAGCAAAAGTATGTAATGGGAAGCAAAGATGTGGTAGGTGTGGAGGAGAACATTCTTATGGGGAGTGTGGAGAGAAGCCGATAAGATGTTGCAACTGTGGAGGAGATCATACTGCAGCATATGCAGGGTGTATGGTGAGAAAAGAAGCAGCAGAAATTCAAAAACTAAAAACAGAGAAGAGAATGTCATATGCAGAAGCAGTAAAGGAGGTGAAAAGTGCAGGGGTA
>NW_015113138.1:589667-591027 GCF_001443285.1 Poecilia latipinna | reverse complement strand
ATGCAGAAGCAGTAAAGGAGGTGAAAAGTGCAGGGGTAAATCAAAGAGCAAAAGTAGAAAAGAAGATGATAGATAAAGATCAAAATACTGTCACGCTAGAAAAACTGATCCCGTTCTTAGCCTACATTATAAATTGTTCAGAACAAGCGAGGACTAAAACTGAAAAAATTAAAATAATAGTGAAAGCAGCAGTAAGATTCTTTAATGTCACGGATTTATCATGGGAAAGAATTCAGGATGAACTCAGACAAGGAGAGGGATCAGGTGAAAATGAAGCAAATCAAATAGTCATATAATTTTAATATTACAATGGAATGCTAGAAGTCTAATTGCTAATGGTCAAGAGTTTAAAGGTTTTATTAATAGATTAAAGGAGAAACCAGATGTAATTTGTATTCAAGAAACTTGGTTAAAACAAACATTACAGTTTAGTATTAGTGGGTATTCAACTATAAGAAGAGACAGAGGAAATGGAAATGGAGGAGGATGTGCTATATGTATAAAAGAAAAGATAAAATTTATTAAGATACAATTGGACACGGAATTAGAGATTCATGGAATTAAAGTGTGGACAAAAAATGGAAGTATAGAAATTATAAATTATTATAATCCTTGTAAGAAAATAGATAAAGCAAAGATAGAAAATATAATTAAACACAGGGGAAAGAAGCTAATATGGTGTGGGGATTTTAACGCACACAGCACTTTATGGGGTGAGAAAGATGATTATAACGGGGGAATTTTAGAAGGAATAATTGAGGAAAAAGAATTGGTAGTATTAAATAATGGGGAAGGAACTCGGTTGGATATGATTAGTGGTAAGGAATCTGCCATTGATCTCACTCTAGTATCGCAAGGTATGGCAGATAGTTGTAAATGGAAAATAAATAAAAATAGTACAATAGGCAGTGATCATTATCCAATATTTACTGAAGTTGAGATAGATATGGAAAAAGAACAGGTAAACAGTCAAGGAAGATGGAGGTTTAAAGATGCTGATTGGAGGAAATATAAAGATATAAGTGAAAATAGATTGATAAATATAGATATAAATAAATCAATAAACGAATTAAATTTAGAAGTTAGTAAGAGTATTATTGAAGTAGCAAAAGAAGCAATCCCAAAAGGTAAAGGGATTAAAAAGAAAAGAATAGTCCCTTGGTGGAATATAGAATGTACAATGGCAATTAAAGCAAGGAATAAGGCTTTTAAAACACTTAAAAAAGATGCCAGTTTCCAAAACCTAATTAGTTATAAGAGGAAACAAGCAGAAGTCAGGAGGAAGATTAGAAATGCGAAAAAGTTTTATTGGAGTAAATATTGTGAATCATTAGGAAAAACTACAGCATTAGATAGAGTA
>NW_015113138.1:584541-584778 GCF_001443285.1 Poecilia latipinna | reverse complement strand
TAGTACGGGGTTATGTAATTTTTGTGGAAAGTTGGAAACAGTTTTACATATTTTTATAGAATGTAATAAATATAATCTAGAAAGAGAGGAATTAGTAGAAGAGTTAAATAGGAATAAAGTTAAATTAAATATTAGAGATCTGCTACAAAAATCATCTGGAGATGTGGTTTTTAATTCTGTGTTTAGGTTTCTTAGAAAAACAGGTCTAATAGGGAGATTATAGGGATTAGACATCTG
>NW_015113138.1:550754-581019 GCF_001443285.1 Poecilia latipinna | reverse complement strand
TGTGTGTGTATAAGAAGGGTTCGGTGAATGCGCGTATGAAACTGGGGGGTTTGGTACCTCAAAAAAAGTTAAGAACCACTGACCTAACCTAATAGACAGACTGAAACAATGGGCCCATTGTAACATTGAATGAGTTACAGAGATTTACAGGTGTGGGAATCAGTTGATGGGAAAATGGATGCACTGCAATGGTCATAAATATATTGTCACTGTTAAAAGAAAGTTACTAAAAGCCTCATCGGCAGGTTTGCCAAGAGTTATTTAGGACAAGGAAGGGGATAAAAGAGCTCTGACTAAATGACAACAAGATCAAACAGACGCAAAACGAACACGACCCTGAACTCTCCACCCCTACAGTGCACAATGGCATGGGTTGCTGTTTTTTTTTTTTTTTTTTTTTTTTTTTCAGAAAGGAGAAAGAAGCTGGTTGTAAATGTAGTCAGTGGAAAAAGCATGACATTTTGTTTTCACAGATCTTCAATGAAATTAGTTTGAATTTGAGGTGTTTTGCAAAGAAGAGAAGGCAAAAATGCAAGTCTGTAGATGTGGATTAAGCATACCACCAAAGACTTGCAGCTGTAATTGATAACCTTTTGGCTCAGCAATCTCTCCTCTACGGTAGATGGGCACAAAGCCATCATCGCTGCAGATGCAGCAGCAATCCTCCTATCGAGACATGGGAACTTCTGGTTTGGAATGTGACAAACTGTGAAAATGAAAATGTTCATGGAGGAGAAAGAGCTTTTAACACAATGAACAGAGCTCTGGAGAAATTCCTGAGAAAAGAACTGAAACACCTTCAGATGTTGTCTTTATTGTGAAAACAGAAATAGGATACTATTATTGAATAGCACAACTAAAAGATCTAAAAATACCTAGAAAATCCAGGGGTTCAAATTCAAGAGTTTTGAATTGGTTCAAAATCAGACAGAAACCATTTAAAGACGTTATATTTGTTTGAACATGATCCTTAATGCACCTTCATTTATTTTCTCCACTGACCATTGCTTACATGCTTGCCTGCACCACGGTTTTATTAAAATCTGCAGCAAATGAGGAATGTGGCATGGGTGTGTTTGTGAGTGTGTAATGTTTGTACTCGTGCAAGGGAGAAAGTTTAAGAAGCAGAAATGGAAACCTACAGATAACTGAATGTCTTTTTAAATTATTTTTGATTTACTTCAAACTTCTGTTTTTTCCTGTGTTTAGGTCTAATTAGAGACTATGGAGATGACTTGCTGAAGAAGAATTTTTTTTTTTTTTGTGGTATGGCAACAAAGGTGGCTGTTTGAACTTTTGGAGCTTGCAGGAGTCCAAGTTTCTGTGGGTGATTCATAAAGGTAATAAACAGCTCCAGCACTTTCCTCTGTGAGAAGAAGAAAGTAAGTCTCATATAACCTTCATGTTATTCCCCCCGGCATGTCGTTCAGGAGCACGCCTTTGCCTGCACATCGACTGACACATACTTTCATTAGGGCAGCATTCCAGCAACGGATTTTCAGTTTTAAAATTGCGTCAATGTTCAGACCTGAAAGCTCAGCTGCATGTTAGTTACTGGTGATAAGATTTAAACCTGAAATCCAAATCTGCATCGGTGTGTTTTTATCTTCAATATATTTGAAGATAAAAGAGGGTGGGAAGATATTTGAATCTTCCCACCCTCCTTTATCAACGTTTGTTCTGCAGACAGGACTCGGCTTGCAAACTTGGATTGGCTTCAAAGATTTCCAGAGTATTTTGGGCCATTAAAATTCTATTTTAGTTGTGACATGGTATTTGTTAGAGCATTGAAATTAAATAAACAAATGGTTGATGGAGTTTAGGTATGTTTTGGGAACTTGAATTCATGCAAAATTCAATGAAAGAGATATTTCACATGATTTCTTTTCATGTACCTAGCTTTGTGCTAAAAAAAACAATACTTCACAAGATATGTTTAGATTTTTCCTCGAAGCAACCTGCATTTGTTTTAAAATGAAGAGCATTTCTTCTTTCTTTCTATCTTGCATCCAGTTTTCAGAGCAGCAGAATCATCATCATCCTTTGCAGTTGCACACATGTTTCAGGGTCTTTTCTATGCTTTGATTCTGAATTCAATTTGACTCCATTTGTTAATTTATTTGCATTTAATAGAAAAGGGACAGAGAAAACACATGCATGGAATCAAATGTATATGGTGGATTTTCTCTACCACTGAGTCATGTGGTGGCTCAGTCGTCATTCCGTATATAACATTTTGAATAACTAAAATTGTTTTCTTTAAATGTGCACAACATTTAAAGAATGTGTATTCTTTAAATATATATATATATATATATATATATATATGCATTGCCTTGGTGTATTCAGATTTAAGGTAATCTCCTAATTTTACCAACATGACTGGAAATCAGAGTCCCAGTTTGGACAAGACATGTTATTTGTTTTAGGAATCTCAAGATCTAAAGGGAAGGAGGCCTGAGACAAACCATCAAGACATCAGTGGTAACGGTCAAAAAACGTCTCAGCAATTATAAGAAGTGTTTGATTGTAATAAATATTTCAGTTTTTAAAAGCTTGCAAACTCATTGCACCAGATCTATCCGGGCAAGCATGTTTGCAAAGATGGATGCAAAATGAAACTGATACATTTGGCAAAGGCAGCAGAGAGAGTGAAAAAACAACAACAAAAACTCAGAAATAATGGTGGCTGAATGAGCAGTCTTTGTGTTCAGGAAGGAGAAAGCAAGATACATTTTTCATGAGGCCAAATTATTTTTTTTTTATTTTGATAAGCGAAGTTTGTAATAATTCAAAGACAGAATTGGAGAATGTGGCAGAAATACAACCATTTAATGAACTAATTAAATCTTCACTCATTGATTATTGCATTAACCATGACATTTTATAACCTTCTCCTGACTGATACCTTTGTACAATAAGATTGTTTAGATCCTTTGTGACTTTTCTACCAGTCACATCTTTGGCTACAGGAAGTGGTCAAGGAAATCTCTAAACACTACTAAGACACTTGAACTTAATATGAGTTTTATTAGATTGTGTATGATTGAAATCCACATGCTGGTACTGAATCAACAGCCGTTTGTGCCCTTATGTGAATGTGGCAAATGTTTTGAAATTATTTATCATTGTCTTATTATTTTACCTCAAAAAACAAACTGGATTTCAACAAGGTTGTGTGAATTTTCCAGATCTATCTATGTCTCAGCTTGACATCATTATGAGCAACAAAAAAGTTGGGGTCTGCTGATGTCAGTCTCCTGAAACTTGCTGCTAATAAGCACATTGCTCATTTCTTGCTTGTAAATTTACTTTGTAATTAACAAAGTCAATTACAAATTTACTTTGTAATTGAGTAAACGGCTCCTCAGCCCCTTTGAGGTGTAAATCATTTCGATCAACCTTAATAATACTAAAACACTCCGTGATTATTTCCATCCATTGTCCCACAGGTGAACTGTGGGAAGCTCCTAAAAGAACTCGTCCTCCACACCCGGGACAACACCCAGTCACACATATGCAGAATCAGCTCTTAATTTTCACACACTGCAATGATTCAAGACACATCACAACATGTTCAGGCAGCATATTCTGTAAAGGGGGGGGGGGCATTTTTAATAATTTTCTCTTGAATTTTTTTTTTTTTTTTTTTTTCTGTCTGATGGCGCTGTCTCATCCTGTCAGATCTTCTGCGTTTGCAGCTATGCATGTCCTCATCTGTGTGCACTTGAAAGTGATCGAATGTGTGCCAAGGGAAACTTTTTATACATTAAAAGAAAGGATTAAAAACACAGATGAGTGAAGGTGATAGATGCTAATACTTAGGGTGTGTCTGCTTGCTTGACATTGTTCTCAGAAGTTATTACTGAGAAAAAAAAATGTTAGTAAAATGAATGAATTTCATTGCTAGCTGATGATATCTACCTGAACATCTATATATAGGTTTCTAAAACCTAGGATATTGTGCAGTGCTTTTCAGTTGCATCTAAGAAGCAGAAATCTAAAATTGAAAGACATGCACACTTCAGCACTCTCAAATAGAACTGAACCACCTAATAAAATGACAGCAGTTTCTTCCTCGGTGTTCGTCTTTCTGAGGTGTGGTCCTGCAGTGTCTCTCCACCCTGAAGGCACATAGCATGCCAAGCTAACATCCCTGTCTGCACCTGCAAAAGCAGGTGGTGCAGGGCGGAGATACATAAGTGTGACAGTAAAGTGAAGGGAACAGAGAACAGAAGGTTGTTATCTCATGTGTGCCTGGGAGACATTTGCGTGCAATGTACAAACCGCTTGAGGAAGCGTGTCCAAGCAATGGATGCCATAATGACCAAAAAAAGCTTTGATCATTTTTTGTTCTTACTTCCAAAAGGAAAACAAAGAACTGGACAACCAAAAATTGCGTCTTTGATTAGAACTACCAAAAGGACACATCATTCTCTACAAAACCAAGTAAAATACCATCTAAAAAATATATATATATTTTCGTTAAGGTTTTAAAAATAATGGAAGAAACAGGTGGTGTTACACAACAAGCAAAATAAATGATGGGGGGGATCTGAAGCCTGGAGAAAAGAGACAATCTTCCGCTTAGGAGAAAGGAGTAGTGGAATCTAAAACTCTGGGAGGAGCCTGAATACCTGGAAATGCAGCCACACAAGCACCTGGAGAGGAAACTACATATAGAAACACCCAACCTTAAACTAGTTTAGATTCATTCTCTTTATTTCATATTATGTAATTTAGTTAATTTTTTTATTCACTTACCTTAGTTTTGCCAATCCTTTATTTTATTTTTGCTAAACTCTGCATATCAGAACTAACTTAATTTAATTAAAATTCAATAAAATTATTTCATTAAGCTTATTATGCTGTTGCTTTATTTTCATTTAGATTATTTTGGATTTTTGTCTTACAGTATTATTTATTCTAGCTTAGTTTAATCTGTTTTAGTTGTTCTTATCGTATTATCTTTTTTTAAGCTAGGCTAGTTAGTTTAATGTAACATTAATTGCCCTATTTTATGTTGGTTATTTTGTTCATTTCCAATTTACTTGTTTTTTTTTACTGTTTTGTTAAGGCTCTTTGTCTTTCTTTCTCACTTGGCTTATGTTATTGTAGCTAAGTTAAT
This sequence comes from Poecilia latipinna, assembly GCF_001443285.1. NCBI lineage: Eukaryota > Metazoa > Chordata > Actinopteri > Cyprinodontiformes > Poeciliidae > Poecilia > Poecilia latipinna. The sequence continues at coordinate 575,891 of NW_015113138.1, read as the reverse complement.
GTCAATTTGTTTTATCTTGATTTAGTTCAACTTAATTTAGTTCCTCATGTCTTAATTTGACTTTTTTAATTTACGGTAGTTTTTTTTTAATTATTATTGAGGATACTGTAGCATAGGTGAACTTAATATACCATATATTAGTAAGATTTTTTCACAAGCTTTACTTATGATGATATGATAGGATCTGATTCTCCAATTTCTGGAAAATGTTGGAGAAAAGTTAAAAAGTTGAGAATATTCTTCATTTGAAGCTTCATTTAGAGAATAATTTAGTGTTAAAAATAGTCAAATGACTGTACCACACAAAACAAAGTAATGGATACCAAAACCAAAGCGTAAAAGAGACTACTCATATGGCTTATTACAAGTTGTTTTTGATTAGTTTTTTCACAATCATTACTGTTCATATTATCACCATTGTGTTTGTGCTTTGTAATGATCTTGTAATTTGTTTATGTAAAGGCCAAGTTTGCACACCCTTCGAATATCCTGACAGAGACTCTATGGAGGAGGTTTGGGTGGAGCAGCAGCCACAAACCAAAAAAATTCACAGACGCACGTCGATGCAGGGAGCGACCCGGTTTCATTTTAAAGACACTGCCGAAGCTTTTACAAGACACCGAAGCATGAACAAAAACAGACTTTGGAGAAATTTAAAATAACAAGCTTTTAATCCATACATTTGTTGTCAGAGGGAGTTTGAATCACCCTATTCTAGTTTAAAGTGAAATGTGATGCAGTTTTAAAGATTTTGCAGTCATAAGCACTCCATTATCTGTCTGTCTATTACAAAACAGTATAAAACTCCATACAGAAAAGCTGCACGTTGTTGCACCGTGTGATCCTGTGACAAAGGTTTTGTCTGTGCTGTTGGTGACATTGATATGCCTCCAGGGGTACAGAGGCAGAGCCAGAGAGCAGGAAGTGAATGGGAAGGAGTGGCCAGCCAGCACAGCGCTCTGATACCTGACCCTATCTGGGTTGCTGGTCACAGGATGATGCTCCTGAAACACTGAAACTCTTTCACTACTACTATCAATATCACTTTGACTAAAAGTCTTAAAGAAACAGATCTTTGTTTTTATGAATTTCAGCAAATCTAACAAAGATTTGTATTTGTGCTACATTGATGTTTTCCAAAGACCCTAATCTAAAGAGTTACAAATTTGCTTGTTTTACAACACCAAACATTTAGCGTTAAAACCTCAGTTTCTTTGTTTTCATTAAAAGTTGATTCGCTTCAGCTTGTCTCCTTGTTGGACCGGTGAGCTTTTGTTTGCAGTTCATCCACTGGTGATCAGATACCTCCAAATAGTTGCTGGGAGTCACTGGCTCCCCCTGGTGTTTGCTGGTTGTTAGCTGCTGGACCTCTCCTAACGACCAACGAGAATTAGCTTGATATGTTTTCATCCCTCCAACACTAAGTTTTCTTGTTCAACCAATATTTCTTTGATCCTCACCGCTGTGTGTTTGTGCTTCTTCAAAAGAGTTTTAAAAGAACATCTTGAAACTTCAGTCTGTCTTGAAATAATTATCTGAAGAGTGACCTTGTTGATGGCATAAAATACCTTGTGTCTTGTTGCAGTGCTCACTCGTGCTATCGTCTTTGACCTTTGACACAAACCTATCTTCCACAGCCTCTCCACTAGAGTTTGGCTGTTGCTCATCCGGTTTCAGACTGACTCCACGGTAGGTTCTGTTTTATCTCATGGCTGAATGTCAGCCTTCATGTGAAAGTGATTGATTAGTAGCTGCTTGGTACAGAGGACCCCCGCCTCTTTGTGACTCACTAATCATACATTGGAAAACATTCTGTGCACTCCATATTATGCTTGAGAGATTTGCCTATTCTTGATTTTTTTTCACAGTGCATATCTAAAATATTAATATTTTTTAAAATATATTTAAGCTCAACCATCACTTGTGTACATTTGAAACAGAGCTATTTGCTGGAACCTGTCTCCATAAGTGGCAGCCTGCAGCTCTGGAACTTTTCCACACCTTTTAATTTTGCCACATTTCATTGCATCTGCAGGTTTGGATGTGATTACCTGAGGTTACATAAGGTATTTTGGTATGTCCTTTATGATGTGTGTGGTTGGCACAGCTTAACATCAACAGCAAACAGTGTTCACAGTTTATGAGTCTCCTTCTCTCCACCAAGGCAGGAGGAGAAAACAGGAGACAGAAGTCAGATGAGCAGGCTGTCACTTCTCTGCTGAACCTTGAGGCGTTCAGCAGAGAGGAATCAGCTTGGAGTTGCTCATAGAGGACTGGGCTGTTTTCCAATAGATCCACTCTCTCAAACACATTTTCTGACATTCTTCTGAACTGTGACCTCTCCGAAAGTGCTGAAGTTGGTATCTGATTCAAAACTTGACTGAATGGCAGTTCCACTGCTGAAAAAAATGAATCTGGACTTTTAGTTTGTACTAATTCAACACCTAATATACATAGAAAGACCCAATTTGTTTTTCAGTTGAGTCTCCCTGTTGTCCCGGCTCCCCTTGATTGTCCCCAGCTGTCCCTCGTTTCCCCTGATCACCTTCTCTGTGTATCTATACCCACCAGGAGTCTCTTGCTTCCTGTCAGGTCCTCGTCTATTGTCGTGTCTACCATCCTCTGACATTTGTCTTATGTCAGTTGCTGATATTATTTACCAGCTGCTCTTCTGTGCTGCCTGGATTTTTGTCTACTGTTTGTTCATTAAATAGCATCATTTGCATCCTAACCTGGGTCCAGCCCCACCTTATGACAATGGGGAAATGTTTCACTTCAATCTAAAGCTTAGTTTCAGCTAAACACAACGTTTATCTGTTCTTAAAACCTTCAAATCTCGTTTTCATATTTCATAATCTAATGTAAAAATGGGCACTAATTCTAAATTTTTTTGTAGGGCAAATTGGTGCAAAAATTCTAAGTGTGATGATCTGTCGCCCTCTGGTGGTTCAGAGGCAGTACAGCATCCAGAAAACAGCCATCCTTCTATTGTCTCCCCAAACCACTTACTAATCTATTTATATGAAGGTTATGAAAGGAGCGTATGACGCATTTCTGAATCCGTGGGATGCAGCAGGAGAACCGATCTAAAAGTACATACAAGCAAGAAAGAAAAACCACCTGGAGCAGAGGTTGTGAGTACTTTAAATCATCCCGCTTCGTTGGGAAACATGAATGACTGAGTGATCCTAATAGGCTTAATACTCATAGGCGGCACAAAGGGCTCTATTGTTGCCTGCAGATGCCCATCAGTGGTGCAGTCGCTCTTTGAAGCCCCTCCAATCGCTGCGAATAGCGCCACCGACGGAGGGCGGGGTTTGCCCCCCCCCCCCTCCGTATCTGCTCGAAGCCCCGCTCTGGCACAGCGTTCCATTGATTTACACGGAGAGAAGCCGAGCGGCGGGTTTCAAGGATCTCGCTGTGGATCGGTTGGATATCTGGGAACCTGAATGATGCGCAGCTGCAGGAGGGCACGGTTCGGACAGGTGTGAGACCTGTGGCGCTCAGAGATGAAGGTCACGCTGATATTTTAACCACGCTGTCATACGACCCCCCCCCCCCAGACCCCCGCCCCCCAGGCCTGGCACGGTGGAGCCCCACATGGATGGATCCTGCTGTAGGAGCTGTACTCATGGAATACAAAGCCTGGCTGAGTCCGCCCCTCTCCGGAAGCCTCCCCGCAGCCCTCTCCTCCTGACACAGCCTCTCCTGGTCCCTCTCGACATGAGGGTCTCTGCTCGGTGATTCGGTGGACCCTGCTTTTATCGGGCTCTTGTTCTTGTACGTAACTCACAGGATTTGTCTGCGCTCTGGGATTCCTTTGTGTCAAAGGGTTTAGCACAGGGTGCGCAAAGGGTGGCGGAGCGGGGGACTTCGTTTGCGCACAGCTGCTGTGTTTTTGTGGCCGGGTCGTGATGGCGGGTAGCCGGCCGGAGGCACAGGACCACCCGCCCGAGAACGGCTTCACCCCGCTGGAGCGCCCGGCGCCCCGGCTGCTGCCGCACATCGACGGGTGTGTGCTGCCATCTCTGGGGGGCTTCGGGAGACACCAGAAGCAGCTAGTGGTCCTGACATGGATACCCGCGCTTTTCATCGGCTTCAGCCAGTTCTCGGATCACTTCTTGCTGGCGCAGCCTAACGGGACGTGCGTGTCTCCCGCGGGTAACCACAGCAACTGGACCGGGCCACCTCTGCTTGCCAGCGGCGCGCCCGCGCTGCAGCTCCGGGCCAACGGCACCGCGGAGGAACCCGGGGACAGCGCCGGGCTGCTGTGCGCCTGCGAGGAGCGGAGGCTGGAGCTGCAAACAGGACTCCTTCAGAATGTGGTTACCAAGGTAACAGATAGATCTACGGTACAGCAGATCCCCTCTGTTCCCCATCATCACTCTCACCATCAGCGAGCATCAGTGCTGAGTGTGGAACAAACAGCTGACTGGCAGCTTACCCACTGACCTCAATATGAGACTCAGCAGCTGAAGGTTAAGAGTGTTAGTCAGGGACTTTAGCACTTAAGCAGCACGATTAATGAAATAAATATTGCAGATTGGTAAAAATCTTATCAAGCATTAGTTCTGGAAATGTACAGAACTTTGTTTTCTTTCCATCTTGTTCCACAAAGTTCACCATGTTTTACTTTTTTCTATGAGAAATCAGCACAAAGCAACACACAGTTATGAAGTGGAATGGAAACAATAAATGCTTTTAAAGTTTTTTTATAGATAAAATTGAAAAAGTGAGGCATGTTTAACACCCTTCACTCTAATACCCCTAAATAAAATCCAGTTCCCCCTATTGTAAATCCACCTTTTTCAGGGGTGCTGTTCTGTAAAATCCTCCAAGCTCTAGTGAACATTGGTTAAGCGACACACCAGACAAGCCAGGGCTGAATTTGTAAAGAAAACAATATCCCGAGCTTTCAACATCTCAGAGAACTCTGACCAAGGAATCATATGAAAACAAAAAGAAAACTCAAATGAAAAGCTACTAAAATATGGTGGTCCACCTAAACTGGCAGGCCAGACAAGGAGTACATTATTCAGAGGAACAGACAGGAGGCCATGGTAACTCTGGAGGAACTGCAGGTAACCACTGCTCACTAATTGTCCCATTTCCGCCCCCCCTTGCGCAGGGTGGCGGCTCAGCAAGTAGTTTTCTGAATTATTGTTAAACACTTTCCACACACACCCCAATCTGACTGCGGGGTTGCTGATTTCAGAGTTGTACGCAGATAAAGAACGAGCTGTGCCTCCTCATTTGAGTCCTTGGCTGTGTTTCAGATACGGAGAGCTGCAGTGGTGTGTTCACTGACCCATGAGAGGAAAACTATTGATTTCTGTCAGTGAGGACACGCTCACACTTTCCCATGTGTTAGGTTTTTGTTTGTTTGTTTTTTTTCATTCACACACACGTGTTTGTGTTTTCTCATGATTTTATAGACTTTTCTCATGATTTATATATTTCAGAACCACAGGGAAATTCGATAAGGGAGGACTGTTTTGGTTCACACTCTAAGTGTTGCATGTCATTGATGTTTACTTCCCTTTTCCTGGAGAACTTCAAACTGGCTAAAGCTTCTCCTCTCTGTCGTCTGTCTGTGTTTCAGTGGCACCTGGTGTGCGACTCGGCCTGGAAGGTTCACATAGCCAAGTTTTCCTTGCTGGTGGGCTCAATATTTGGCTACCTGGTGATGGGTGTGATGGCTGACTGGTATGCTCCACCTTCTCAGTTTAATTAAGAAGACTTTGACAATAAGATCAATGTCTTGTTTTTCTGGATCCCTTTCCCTTTTTAAAATTATTTTATTTTTAGTCATAAACACAAAGGTACGCTTAAAAAAATCTTTTTTCTTCAGGTAACCAGATTCATTTTCTCCAAACTTCTCAAGTTGTGTCTAGTCCTGAAACAACCTTGTTTTTACAGCACTGATGCTTCTGTACAAAAATAGGTTTCAATGCATAATAAAACTCAGGGAGTTGGCTTTCTAAAACAAGCTGCAACACCTGATTTACACGTGTTTTCCTGCTCACAGGTTGGCAGTGATTCAATTTACACTTGGTTTCGAACTGCATCTCCACATTAATTAATTTGAACAACTCTGTAAAAAGAAGACATGTAGAGAAGGTTGGAAAAGTTCAGATGAAAGCAACAATCAGAACAGCAGGAGACCATCCAATTTTGTTAAAAAAATAATAATTTTTCACAATCTGAAATGAACTGAAACTGAACATTTTGTGTTAGGATTACCAAAATTATCTTTGTTTGTTAAATGGCAGAATATTATGAGACATATATTTTTGTCACTTTATTCAAAGTCAGATTTGATGGAACCAGGTGATTACACCTGGAACATTTCAAAATGCCAGCTAATTTTGCTCAAAATCTTCAGGTGTCTGCTAGAAAGCGGGGAGGATAAAGAGGGAAACACAGTCGGTCCAAACACACGTCAAAGTCAACAACAGAAGACTAATGAAGACGAATTTTCGAACTTTAGAATGCTGAGCATGTCGGCTCCTGCAAGATGCCTGCTTTAAAGTGCCTGGATTTAACGTTGGCTGTGCACACTGGAGTATACTTAAAGATGTGTTTAAAAAATGCTCACACAGCTGGAAGATATCACAGATGTGTTTTCCTCTAGTCAGCAGAAACAGAGCTCTGTAATACCACCTTCACATCCTTATGTCTGATTTTTGCCAGTTTTCATCTGGGTATGACCACATGCACATGGATACTGGTACAGATGGAAGCAGGCCTGTCATCATGAGCTCATGATCACAGAAACAAAACACAGCTATTTTTTTAGCTTTAGCTCAATGCTTTGGATAAGTTTAAGGTATTTTACTGAAAAGATCACAGAGTTAGTTTTAATTTCACATTGAACCCATAGAAACTAACCTTGAAGCAAAGTGTGAGTTCACTGTTCTTAGGCCCTCTTCCAGAAGCTTCACGTAATCCTCACATAACTTACTCGGAACAATTTAAAGTGAGGACAAACTCCGAAGAAAAGCTAAACCAGCATTTTTTGCTCTAAGTTACCAGCAGATCTCCGAGTTTCACACTGACCTTGCTGTGCTGGTTCAGGTCTGCAGCCTCAGGGAGAACCTAATCTGGACCGTGGGAGGACATCAGCAACAATGAAAACAATGCAGCAGCTCTGACCTGCTGCCCTAATAACCTCATGCCCCTTTTTGAACCAGCGCACACAGCGATCTCTTTCACCTGATTTCTCCGCACTCTCCCTCACGTTTTAAACTCTTTGCTGCTCCTCTGTCTCTGTTTCCAAGGTTTGGCCGACACCCGGTGTTGATTCTCTCGGCGCTTTTCATGCTGGTGTTCGGCCTGTCTGTCGCCTTCTCTGTAAATGTCACCATGTTCAGCACCTTGCGCTTCTTTGAGGGTTTCTGCTTGGCGGGCCTCGCTCTCTCCCTCTACGTGCTCAGTAAGTACAAGCTTTCGCCTTCTGATTGTTGTCTGCCTGTTGTCCTGCTGCGGTTTGTCTGTCCCAGTTTATGCTTTGGTCAGCTATGAAACCGTGAAGGAGACAAAGGGGGAGAAAAGCTTTAGGAAAGAGACTAAAAACTCTTCGTTACACATCAATAGTTTGCATCCAATCTAGTTTAACAGTGGAACTTCAGTGATGAATGATCCTCTGTGTGAACACAGCACACCCAAGAAACAACTGTTAGGTTTTTGCAGCCTTCGCTTTTCTCTTTTTCCGGCACTGTAGATGAAGGAGGAAAAGAAAATCAGTAAAAGGTGCAATAGGGCTGGAAAATAAATCAATAACAATTCATATCGCATGATCAATATCTCTGATACCGTACAGCATTCTGGGAGATGTAGGCAGAAGAAAGACTTTAGCTGCGCAACTAGGTGAGTGGCATCAACTACTTCACTTACTCTGTGGTTACCTAGCAACAACTTGCTGGGTAATTAGTGCAGCAACAGTTTAAGGTTTCACCGCCATCCCTCATAACTGCTTAAAAATAAACAATAGCGTGGAGTGAAAACTGTGGATAAAACAGGAAATGTTACGTCACCAGTGTGACAATATTGTGGATATTTAAAACGAAAAACTGTCCAATAATTATGGATTATCGGCTGATTTGAAATGTTAGATTGTGATACATTTTTCAGCCATCTTGTCCAGCCCCAAGGGACATTTAATTTAAAGATTTTGGGTAGTTGGACAGAAAATCTTTTGAACCACAACAAATGAAACATTGACCAACATATTCAATATTCGACTTTGGTGATTGCACTCATCAAAATATAACATCTGTTCAGTTGTTGACTGCATAGCGTTTTCTTTATAACTTTGCAATTTTCTGCTTTTATTGCGTAAAGCACTTTGAACCGTCTTGCTGCTTAAATGTGTTATACAAATAAACTTGATTGATTGAAAGTCAGTAATTCCCACACTTAGCATCTGTGATGAGAGCTGCTGAAATTTTTTGAAAACAGGAGTTTCAGTCCCTTCATTTTTGTTCTGGATCTTTACACTTTCATGGCCATGCATGTCCTTTTCCATCGCTTACTGAATTCATGAGGTTTCCAACATATGCCAGGAAAAAAACAAAGATAAGACAAATGTCATTTCCTCTTTTTTTATCTAAAGTGTTTCCTTTTTCTTTTAAATGTTTTGTAAAAGGCACTCCTCAGGGCGTCAAGCTGACACCAAACTGGTGGATGACGTTTTTTTTTTTTTCCCCAGACATTGTCCTCTGCCTCCCCCGTCTCACCCTCTGTGGGCCTCTTCTCTCTTTTCAGGCCACTGTGAGATTAGTCACACATGATGCGGGAAGCTCAGGCAGGCTCGAGCTCGGGCAGTGGGGTGTCGTTTTGTCCTCCCTCAGCGGGGTTCCCTGATAAATTTCAAATGACCCCCTTCTACCTAGCAAACAAAATGAGCCGTCTGCAGAGAAACCTGTGAGGACTGGGATTTAATCTGTGATGTAAACATCAGCGAATGAAGTTCGGATAACAGCGGTGTGTGGTATTTAGAGGGAGTCCACAGATAAAGGCTTGTGGGACTTAGAAAGGATCAGTGAGATAAATAAGACAGATTATAAAATAGAAACATTTCCAGTGATGATTAACCATGAAAATGTGGGGCAGAAACTGAATTTCTGTCACCTATGTTCTCAGCTATTTAGATAAGCATCTGAGTTTGCTTTGCGTTTGCGGCTTGAATGCGAGACGTGAATGCACTTTAACTTGCAACAAAAAGGTGTTTGTGTGAGATGCTGTTGGTAGGCTGTGTGAGGTGTACATGCATACAGAAGGAGGAACAAAAACAAGCTCTGTTTACACATTATTCACAATATAAAAATAAGATATTTCTCCAACCGTCAAACCCCAATTTTACTGTCATTTTAACACAGTGAACAAATCAGAACCAGAAAGAAAATATTACTTAATATGTGGCTATTTCTGAGTACATTTTCTGCAAACATGTTAGAACTACTTAAAAATCTACATGTCTACAATAATCATAGCTATAAAAATAAATTCAATATTGTTATTTTAATAGTTCAGATCTCTATAAATTATGGAACAATGGCACACAAACATCTTGTGTACATTTTTTTTTTGTCTTAAGTTTGTTGCACAAGTTTGAATCTATTGCAATCTTGGTGTGAACACAGATTTTCAGCACAGGAAACGTACTTTTAGTTAGTCACTTCAGGAGCTTTAAAATATGCTCTAAAACTAAGCTGCCAGGTGAGTTTGGGATGATTGTCCTCCTGGAACATCCAGGTTTGTCAGAGTTTCAACCGTCAAGAATTTGTTTCAAATGTAGTGAAACATTTCTTCATTTCCTGCCCACAGTCTCGCATCATAATGCTGCCACGACCATGCAAAAAAGTCACTTTGACACCTTCAAACATTTGTCCAAACAGCTCAATCTTTGTCTCATCTTAGTGTAAAACCTTCCTTTAGAATATTTATATATATATTTTGTTCGTATAAGCAGCTGAAAATTTTAGACAATCCTAAAATTTGCAAGTTCCATATTTTGTGGTCTTTCTGCAGCCGTGATATATTTTCTTTCTGTGACGTTTTGAGTCAGATGTGGACACTGCCAGTACCATAATGATCCCACCTGCACATCAAATCTAGTTTTGCAATGGACAAATTTGAGAATATTATGCTTTAAGATTTATTTTTTTTACCTCAAGGCCATTAAATTCACTTAATTTAATGACTTAATATATTATCACTAATAATCAATTAGTTTTGTTTGCTTTGATTTTTATCTTCAACAAATGACGTTTGTCCTGCCTGAGCAAACAAACCGTTTGTAGATTCATGTTGTTATCATGATGACGGTCCGCGGAACGACTCTGCATAATTTAAAAAAAAAGTACCAAATCTATAAACCCTCTTAAGATGAAAAAATTCCCCACATTAAAGCTTAAACTCTGTATTTAATCCCCCAAAATGGTATTTAATTTAAATCTCACTGAGCTGCTGATTTAAAAGAAAACCGCCTCTCTGTCATGAAGTTGCACTGTAGCAGATCCTGAAGCACAACAGGGGCACATAAAGCCTGTTATACTGCTGAGCAACAAATACGGAAAGAGGTCACACAGAAAAAATATAGAAATAAACATGTAGGATGGATTTACTGTATTATAGATGAAGGAGGAGTATTTATGTAGCAGAAATAGCTGCTCGCCTCACGCGCTCTTTTCACCCACTGCTGCCGCTGTAAATTCGGCGCAGAACTTCTGTTTCTAAATCTCCTCTGCTCTCCATTAACCCCCTTCCTCTTCCTCATCCTGTACCAATTTATTACCTCCCACCCCACGTCTCACTCATATTAAATCTCAATGTTTGGTTATCTCTCTGCAGCACACACTGCATAATGAACTCCACTGAAGCAGTCAGACGGAGCCTCAGTTTACTCTATTAAATAATATGTGCTTGTGGTACATCTGCTTATTGAACCATTCCTGCACAGATGGAATATTTGCAATGTTGCGACATTGCAAATATTCCATCGGGATTTTTTGCTGCAACCTTCTCCTTGTTCTTTCTCTCTTTTAGCATGTGCAGCAACGTTCTAATATTCTTAGTTCTAAGATTCAAGGCAGATGGAGTTGCTTCCAAAAGTCACATGTTTAGAAAATGTAAAAATATGATCCCAAAAACTTGAGGTTGAATCTGAAAGATGCATCGTTGTTTTCAGGAACCTGCTTGTGGGTGAAAAATATTGGTTTACAATAGAAAAATATGTTCAATAAAATTTGGGCATTTTCTGCAGAAAGACCAAGCTTTATTGCCTCACTGATTCTGCATTTTCTAACATTAGGGTGAAAGGCAACAAAGCATGTGATGGAAAAACTAAAAACTAACAAAACAAAAAAACTAAACTCAGGCTACAAATAAATAAAGATCTGACTTGTGCCTTTTTCTTAAAAATTGTCCATAAAGAATAATTATTTTAAATATTCAAAGCAGTTCTGGTTCGCACACAACAGAGGGAATAATTAATCCACGAGGCATCTCCAGAGACCCTTTTACACATAAAATGGGTCAACATCCTGTAAATCAAAAGTACAGTTCTAACTCAAAGAAATTATAGGAAGCGCTTCTGAGGGTGACAAATTTCGACACTGAATCGTAGCATGCGTCTGCAATGAAGGTTTAAGTCCTGAAATCAAGAATTGTCCCTCTGCTCTCTCTGTCCTTGCCTTGCCTTGTCCTTGAGAGTTGCAGCTTATGACAAAGGCAAGGAAAGTAGAGCATGTACTAAGGTTGTGTTTCATTGAACTGAGGCGTGTGACTTCTGCTGACTAAGCTGGGTTTAAAGCTGCTGTCATGCTGTGCCCTTGTCGAATTGTCAAACGTTTCCCATCCATTCCTCTCCCTAAAGTCCCTGTCGAGGCTTCAGAAGAGGGTTTCTCCTTATACTGTTTTATCTTATATAAAAGGTTATTTATATTAAGCGCCACTATTCTCTCTATAAAGCGTGAATAGAAGTAAATTCTCTCACATTAAATTTCTCAAACCAGAGGTTTTGTTCGGCAGTGACTCTTGAAGAAATTATTTTGGGTCCTTTGCTTAAAACCTCAGAGTGATCTTGGACAAGGCCCAGATCATCTACTGTATCACAGACAGGTGAAATGGTGGATACGTCCCTCCCCATTACACGGCATTCCCTGTCTGTAGTTCTATTTTGGACGTGCCGAACATGGAACTTTATGTAACTCTGCGCCTAGAGTTCCTCCCAAAGCTACAGAGTAAAAAATTAATTTTGAGATTATTGTTTTTCATGTTTGACCTACTGCCCGATTAAACTGAGCATCCCAACAGCACATCTAGGTGCACATTTCTCTGTGACTGAGCTGTTCTGCATTAAGACAAAATAAACCACACAGTGGTTTTCATGAGAACTCATGCTGCCAGAAAGCCAATGGTCCCTTCACTTTGTTACCAGGCCTCGGGCGAGGTTAGAGAGGGAGCAGCAAAACAACACAACGTGGCTCTGTGGTAAAGCTCTCAGCTGTTTGCCTTGAAAGACAAGTCTGGTCATTAGGTCTGTGGTTTTTGTCGTCTTCTCTTTGTCTCGCGTTTTTTCACTTTGGGTTTTTTGTTCTGCAAAGCGTCTGCAAGTTTCACATGTGAAGTCAGAGGAGAAGCTGCTTGGTGAAAGGAGGAGGATGGCGATGGGGGATGGTAGATTTTTGTATTTTTTTTTAAGCGAGTGAGAGCCACTTCAGAGCGGCAGAGGAGAGGGAGGAAGGGGGGAGTGAGGGAGGATCGGCTCCTGGGGGAGTGGTGAGATAATCAGCATAAGAGGAACGGTTCTCACAGTCAGCTTCAACAAAAATAAAGACTCTGACCTGTGCGTGTTTGTGTGTGTGTCTGTGAATAGGTGGGATTCGACACCTCCTCAGAGAACTCAGCATCCTTTGTTTTGCTGCTTTTCCACCCATTAGAAGTGATGGTGCTCATTGTTTTGCCAGTACGGCTCTGTTTAAACTTGGCTTTATTGTGCGTCCTGGCTTATTCAGATACAAATGAACAGATCTCCATATGGCCATTTACAGATGCCATTCAAATTCTGTTTTCATTCATCACATTTGTTACCTGGTTTATATGCAAATAGACATGGAGCCACGTTGGCTTTCAACAATGCCTGAATAGGTCTGCTGATGTCTTTGTAAGATTGCAAACACTTCAAGTCAACCTCACTGTATTATTATTCAGATGTTAATGTGGTTAGAGTTATTTGATGCATACGTTTAGGTAAACTTTCTAATTGTTAATCTGATGTAGTTTTACAAACTTGATATGTGTAAAGGAGAATAATGTCATCTTGTTCTTTTGTTTTTTTATATGAGATCATCAAACATTGTAATATCAAACAACCTGAGTGAATAAAAAAATGCAGTTTTCAAAGGATGATTTTACTGAATAAGAGAAAAATATACATCTAAACCATCCTGCCCATATGAGAAGATAATGACTCCCTAGATAAATCATGAATTAACTGTGATTATCCAGATTTCTTCGGTTCCGTTTTACCAGCAACACCCAGGTGTGACAACTGTCAGACCTGCAGACTCAAGAAATTACTTGTTTTCACATCATGAACTGATCTAAATTCAAGAAGAGAAGAGACGCAAAGTTATTGAAACCATTAGTATTGAAAGGATTGCAAAGCAGTTTCTCTTTCCTGAGTTTATATTTGTCTGACATGTTTTTTGAAACGTGACAGATTAGGATATTTGAAATGCATAGTTTTTCTTAGAACTGCAAATGTGACTTCACAGACCTTAGCTAACGAGATGTACGTAATTTTACATCTTTGCTAACAATCATAGTTTCTACATGCCTTACAGTTTATCAAATAGAGGTTTCTCATCACACCTCACATCTGTTTCTTGGCTCTTCTGTCTGAATAGATTCTGTAGGCGTCGGTCTGCCCCTGGGCATAATTAAGCTGGATTTGACATTATTTTAAGATTCAGGTCCCATCTTCTGAGCCAAATGGAGGTTTGACCTTTAAGCTTTATGTGATAGAGATATAGAAGATTTTTTTTTTTAAAAGTTGTTAGCCCATGTTAAGCCTTTAGTTTTTCAGTATTGGATAAAAAAAATGCACCAATCAATCAACCTGCAATCAAAGCTGGCTATTGATCGGAGTTTTACCCGTAATCAACAATGTTGGAAAAAAAAAAAAATCTGATGTTTCGAACATGTTCATCAAATGCATCAAAACTTAAATTTCTGACACTTTTTCTGACATCATCAAGCGGCTTGTTCTTTGGTGCACTCCCTTCTCATTTTAGTAACAATCTGAAAAAGGTTGGAGACATTTGCACGACTACTACCTCAAGGTGAGATAACAGGGAAACGAATTTGCATAATGCTCTTACTAATTCTAATACCTATTTACATTCCGCCCTCCTTTGCTTCCCTCCCATTTTTCAATCATATTTTCAATAACAATCAAAGACGGTACATGCTACTCAGAGTCCCTCCTTCCTTTATCCTCACACTCCCACAATGGTCACCTTCAGAAACGACGTCACCATATGGACCCAGCCATCTGGAGTGTAAGACGCTGCCGGCAGTAAGAATGGGAACTTGAGCCTCTTCTGGGGAAATGGGAATACTGAAGAGATAAGATACCTAAAAAGCTTTCACTTTGGCATTAAATTGTCAAATAATTTCGAGGATACACTTAAGACCAGCTCACTGCTAGACAAAGACTAATCTTAAACCATTGAATCCTCTGCTTTTAGTGACATATCCTCAATCGCATCCCATTCATACCTGATTAACTCTCCTCTGTGGCTGCCACAACATAATGAGTCTAAATATTCAGATAAAATCTTCCTTTCTTTCTGCTCTGCCTCTTTATTTAGGAATCGAGCTTTGCTTGCCAGGCTGGCGCTTTTCCATGACCATGGTGGCCAGTTTTCTGAAGGTGGGCGGGCAGCTACTGATGCCAGGGGTTGCCACTCTGTGCCGCCATTGGCCGAATGGGGATGACTGGCAGGTGCTGCAGATCGTGATCATCAGCCCTTTTGTTCTGATGCTGCCATACGTCTGGTGAGTCCCACCCTCTGAAGACATCCATCCAGGGTTTCTCACACTGAGCCAGGCAACGGCTTGTACAGTACACACACTACACAGTACGGAGCAGTCAACACCCAAACAAAGCTCTCTTTCTCCTGCTGTTTTCTTCTTCATTCTTTCTGTCTTGCTCTTACAGCACAGTCTGTTCTCCTCTTCTGTCTTTCTGAGGGTGCAAATGCCAAAGCACTGGAGGACATTTATAACCGTTTGGAGCACATATAAATCACTCTTTCATTCCTGTTTAGCACTGGTCCAAAAACAGCAACAAAACACATGGCTTAATTAGAAATAGAGTAATGAGTTTTGGTATTAAGCGTTTACAAAATTTGCAAAAATCAAAAATATAACTTCCATAGAGCTCAGGTGTATTCTGGCAAAGGAACACTGTTGCGCCAATAGCCATTCATTAATTGCATTTTAATGTAAAAATTGTTCCCCATGGAACAAAACCAGAAATGTTATTTTATTTAGCAGGTTTTACTTTCTTCTGTTATTTTGGGTCAAATCATTTCCTAATTCCTGAAAAGAAGGAAGTTAGGTAGCATCTAACTTTCTTCTAAAGTTTTCTCAAAATTCTTATCCCTGCTTTTTTTTTCTCATTAAAAAACATTTTCTGTTGGATTTCTTATGTCTGTTGCAATTTCTAGTGAGCTTTTCATCCCACAGCTTTAGAAATGTCATCTATGGCTGAATAAGTCATACATAAAAGTAGCAACATCAGTTAAACTCCAGGACACGCAACATTTCCAACTCAAACTTTTAGGGTTGTTGTGGTTGTGGCTTGTTTTCTTTCTTCTGATTTAAGAAGTTGTTCTGTGAGATTCTATTCAGCCCACTCCACAGAAAAGGTTTTTTTTTTTTTAATTGCACAGCTGCTTCTACTTTCTTTCATAGTCCTGGGATTAAATAAATTCCAAAAGAATGAACATAAAGGGATACATTCATTTTTGGTGTTCAGGCAGGAGCTGCACCAACACATTTCAAAGAGTCTAAGTTTACCCCACATCTTCTAAATCTGCAGGATTTTCCCCGAATCGCTACGCTGGTTGCTGGCCACCCAGCACTACAAACGGTCCAAAGCCATGATGCTGCGCATCGCCAGGAAAAACCAGGTTGACATGACAACAGAGGCCAGTGGAGTTCTTGCAGGTGAAGACAAATTTAGCAGATGAAAGCTCTCAAATCCATTTTACTGCCAAATGTACTTTCGGTTGCTTCACTCAAATCTTTATACAAGTTATTTTACACCATCGCCTTCAGCTTGTGATGCTGCTCTCACTAGCAGATGTACATTTGTTTCCAGATAGTCAGGATTTGTAAGTTTACACTGCCGGTGACAATTAATTTCACAATTTCTGACAAAGTGTCTTGATTTTATCCAAGTAATATGATAAAAACAATCTTTTTCTTTGAACAGACACACATTCATCTCTTGTATGAGTGTAATTTTTTCTCAGTGACCAAGAAGATAGATCAAGACACCGTGGCATGTTAGCTTCTCTGTGCTCAAAAGGACCTTTAGCATAAGATCCCTTATTACAGCATGAAAGGAAATAAAGATCTCAAGGTGTACATTTCATGTTTCCTACCAGAGCTGGAACAGGAGCTACACAAGAAACCCCAGAGGAGCTGCATTGTCAAGATGATGAGCACCAGGAACCTGTGGAAAAACATTGTGGTGCTATGTGTGAACTCGTAAGTGTGTTGTGGTTGCCTTTGAACACTTCTTTTGCTCATCATAGCCAGCATCCGTTACGTTGACAGCATGAATTACTTCATCCACAGACAGGCTCAAAGAATGTGGGTCTAAATCCTCTCAGGCCCCGTGGCAGGCACACGTCTCCTGTCTACAGCTGCGTTCTCACTTTGTATTTGTGCAGCCTGACAGGTTATGGGATCCACCACTGCTTCGCCCGCAGTATGATGGACCCGGAGGCCCAGCCCACGGCTTTGTGCCACACAGACTACTACACCATGGCTGGCATCGCCGTGGCCACATGCCTGGCTCTTTGCCCTGCAGTGGGACTGATGGGTCGGCGTGGAGGACTGCTCACCTTCATGATCATAACAGCTCTGGCATCCCTACTGCAGCTGGGTCTGCTCAACTGTGAGTACCCACTTACCCCTAGACATGGCACTTTGAAGTTGCTTTGGAAACTGTGCTGTTGGCATTGACTTGTTTTGTAGATAAAAGGCAGAACCAGCTGTAATGTGATCAAATCAGATTTCATCAGTCAACAATTGCACTTTTTGTCTGGGAATGAAGATATGCTTTGTAGCATGTCCTCTATTTTTACCAATTTAAATGTCATAGTCCGATTGATGCTCAATAGAAAATTAATCTTGGTGTGGACTGAGGACTTGAAGTACCATAAATCTCTTAAATCTGCGACCAAATTCAAGTTGCACTATTATTGCTTTTAAAAGTTTTATCCAGAACTCATTTGGTGTCACAAAAAATCTCAGCCAGTCATTTGGCAGAACTTACAAGTTACTTTTTGAATTGACTAAGGTACCTTGATGGAAGTACAGGCTACTTCACAGAACCTACAAGTCAAAGTACAGCATTCTGCTGGTACTTACAAGTTACGTTTCAGGGAGTTGCAGGTCACTTCATATGCAAGTTACATCCTGGAATGTGCAAGTTACACTGCCACAACATATGAGTTACTTTGCTGGATATCGCAGACGAGTTTCCAAGAATGAGAATGAGTTACAAGTTGCTTTCTGTGAACTTACATGTATCTTATAATGATAGTTACAAAGTGATTTGTAATGAAGGTTAGTTTCGAAAGTAAAATGAAAGTTTTGGAAAATACCTTGTAGTTTCTGGGAAATAATTGTGGGATTCAAATGGCTCCATTGTGTATTCCTATCGAAGAATATGTTTATGATCAGTTCAGCAAGTAAAAAGTCCTCCAGCTGTAACCCCCCTCCTCCCCCCCAAGTAACAACTTTTTTTATATGTTGCCCATTTTATTTAATTATTTTGTAGTGCAAGCAAAATCAAATTTTAAATTAAGCTAGTTAGCCAGACATGCTGACATTTACACCTCTAAACTGATCCTTCATAAATTACTTTTTTTGTTGTTGTTTGAACAGGCAATTTTAGTCGATATTGTATTTCTAGATCACTTAAACACACATGGATAAAATTATGCTTATATATTTTTAATAATAAATCTAAGTATTAAATCTTATGTTGGACAGACAGTTGGTTATTCAGCACACCTTGCAGGCAGTTCCTGAGTCATTGAAACAGCACAGACTGCAGTTTAACCATCATTCTGCATTTCTGACCTACATGTGCAGTAGTCATTATTTATTGGTCCTGTTCAGAGTTCTCCTAAGGGCTTTGTTTTAGTTTTTTTTTTTTTTTTCTTGTTTTTAGTCAGCACTGTTCTACCATTTGTGCTTACTAATGAATTGCTCTCCTTTCTTTTCCATTTTTCAATGCCCACTAATGGACTCCAGTAATTGGAAAGTACAGCCTCCGCCATGACACAGGTACAGCTGCTGCTTCAGTTCAATTTTGACCTAGAATGCTTTCCTCATCAGGTCTTTTTTACTTTACTGACATCATCTTACCTTTTTTTTTTTTTTTTGGACAGTTCTACGAGACACACTGAACAGAAAATTCTCAGTGGCCTTCTCCATCATCGGCATGTTCTCTTCTCATGCCGTCAGCACTCTCAGTATTTTCTTTTGTGCTGAAATCACTCCCACTGTCATCAGGTGAGTCCTAACAGAGATGTTTTTTGCTGTTATAGTTTAAACCAACAACATGAATTAATTGCAAGTGGTATAACAGTAAAATTGTATTACATTGTCCTTATCACAGTACATTTTATGAAGAGCAACAGCTCTCTCTTGTGGTGACAAGAAGCAAGTAATATTTGGTGACCTCAAGATATTTTATGACTTTGCACTTTGCATAGATATCGACCTCAGCATGCAGCTTTACTTTGTAGGTAAAATTAGCAAAGATGAAAAAATGTAAACATTTGACATGCTTTACAAAACAAGAGAATCTCAGAAGAGTTTTCAAATGAATTGGAGTTTTTTTTTGCCTCCCCAGTAATTTGTAATCTAAACAACAAGTGTAATCTAAACAAAATAGATTACAAATGTTCAGTTCTTGCTCGTCAGGTTGAGATCTGATTTCTATGATTTCAAAAAACAGTTCTCATCTCAGAGCCATATTTTATGGTCATCACAGGAGCCCATTAAGACCTTAAAGTAGTTTGTAGGAATGAAATGCTCACAGTATTTAATAAAAATACCAGTTCATTTGTGTCATGCTATTTATTTAACCCTTTTAAATAAGACTGTGGAACATAGTCTAATTGCTTTTACACATTTATTATAAAAGAGGGTTTGGAGATGAACTTCTGCATACTCCTTTATGGGCACTATTTGTAAAGTAAATGCAAATGTCAAGTCCACCTCATCTTACTAAGAGTGTTGGATGCTGCTACTTTAATATGCACATTGTGACCATCATAACAGATTTTTTTATTATTATTATTATAAATATGTCAGCTATGTTTGTTTGAATATAAATTTTGTCTGCTGTTGTATCAGAACATGAGTAGGCCAAGTGAGTTTGATTTTCGCTTTGCACAGGGGTGGAGGTCTGGGCCTCGTCCTGGCTAGTGCAGGCTTCGGGATGCTAACCGCCCCAATCATGGAGCTGCACAACCAAAAGGGCTACTTCCTGCATCACGTGATCTTCGCCTGCTGCACGCTGCTGTGTATCATCTGCCTGCTGCTGCTGCCAGAGCCGCGGGGTCAGCCGCTGCCAGAGAGCCTCGCCGACGGAGAGACCTTCACCCGTCAGACCCTGCTTCATCCTGGGGAGCAGCATCTCCTCCTTGTCAAGTACGAAAGGGACTACTCGCGTGTTCACGACACGCCCTTACATCTCACAGCCACAGGGGGCGCTACGGCAGCAGTAGCCACCGCTCTGGCAGCGGTACCTGCTTCCTATGCTCTCGCAACCGGTGGTGAGGTGATTGGCAACTGTGCCATAGCCAACGGGGTATGAACATCACAGCAATAGTCTTCTACTGTGCAAATAACTGATGCAGCGATAACCAGATCCAAGATGTGATCAAATGTTTTAGGAGAAAAGGAACAAAAGTGTTCGGACAAACCAGATGAACTGCTAAGCTGTAGTGAGGTTTGAGATGATGACAATGTCAGCAAGCCTGTGTAACGTTTAGTGACAATGATTCATTCAGGAGTTGCCAAAAAATATTGTGTGGACCTGGTTTATCTGAAGTCAGAATGTGACGATGGTGATTTTTCTGCACTGCTTAAAGTAAATGAATGCAGGGAAGCAAACCAATGGCAGATTAACTTTGTGACTTCTGTGTTTGTAGATTTGACTTGTTGAAACAGGCCAATTGTGGATCATTTGAGTGGGCCCGAATAGTTCTTGGTGTGGAAAACTATATGGTTCAACTTCTGGTTTTGGTTTTTTGGTGAACTTAGATGTTTAAAGATAACCTAAGCAAATACAAAAAAAAGGTGGTTTTCATGTAATAATTTCATTTAGCAAGTGAAAAAAAGTAAATCAACCCAACTTGGAAAAACCCAACTCTGTGTTGTCCTGCGACAGACTGGCGACCTGTCCAGGGTGTACCCCGCCTCTCACCCGAAACGTTCGCTGGAGATAGGCACCGGCACCCCTCCCAACCTGAGTAGGGACAAGGGTGTACAGAATGGATGTAACATATGTTGGTGTGGAGGAATTTTGGTCCGCATTTCTCTGCAGAATAGCTTTGGTTCATCCAAACTGGATAGTTTTCGATCTTGAGAGGCCTATTTAAAGTCATACCACTGAATCTCAGCTGGATCCCAATCTAGATTTTGAACAGGCCAGTAGAACGCCTTAATTTGTGTTGGCTGAACATCTGTTGCTGACATTAAATGTCAGATGTCAGTATTCATGGTCCCATCAATGCAGTCTGGTGGGATAGTAAAGATGTTTTATTTTGGGAGTATGGGATGGGATTTTGAGGTATTTTTGCTCACCAGTGGGAACTCTTCCATTGGTGTCTCTTTTACTCAGCCTCCTTTTAAATGTTGCATGATGAACACAAAGGTCTGCAGTGCTTCCAGATGTTCTGGGTTCTTTTGTGACCTGGTTGAGCTGCTCTGTGTGATTCTGGTTCACCGATGTTCATTGTTCTCTCCATTTGTGGACAATATGGTTACTTGGTGTCATAAAACCTTAGAAATGGTTTCATCACCCATTCCAAACCCATAGGTGTCAATCTGATCATAAATTTCTGTAGATCAATTCAATGTGTGTGTGTTTTTTTTTTTTTTTTTTTTAGATAATTTAACATTTTTCATGCTTTTAAACTTCCCCTAAAGGAATTTCTTGATTCTACTGGTCTGAAGCTAATCAGGCTTGATGAAATTGAACTCAACTTTCAGAAAATGTATTTGATCATAGCGAAGTCATTATTTAAAAAGAAGAAAGGGACTGGTGCGCCCTAAATATATGAAATAATTTGAAAAGTGTGTTTTACTCAGGTTATCTTTGACGTAAAACTTGTTTTATGGTTTTAGTATAACAAGTGTGACAAACAAAAGCAAAAACAGAAGAAATCTGTAAGGGGGCAAAGAGTTTCTCACATTATTTTGCACTAAATGTCAAAGACACAATCAAGTGTTTGTGAATTTTTAGCCAATATGTTGGAAATATAGGCTTAATCCACTATAATTATTATTATTTTTTTTTGCATGAAAGGGCACAAATGGTTTTAATAGTTTTACATGTACGTTTTCTCCCCTTCTCGTGTCCACTAATGGAAGTCCATTTGTGGCACTTTATCCTCAGAGATGCGGTCGGCGTAGACGCCGATCTTTAAATAAAGACTAACACTGTCAGGGGGACATATGACGGCTGTCGGACGTTACAAACAGCCGGAGACCACGGCAGACTTCTACGTGTAGCCTTTTGAGACTTGATGACGAGACAAATCTGAGAGCTGAACGGATATTAGGGCGGTGTACTGCTGTATGTCTAAATGATGTATCTCAGCATTTCAATGGCTTTATCTCATTGGCTGTGTGTGTGTTTTTTTTTTTTTTTTTTTTTTACAGATTTAAGATGAAATGTAACTGAAGAAATCCAGTATTTATTTTCTAATGATGCCAAGGGCCAACTTGTTGCTTGAATTACCTCTTTCATTAGCAAATATTTCCGCTCCAATTGTCACTGTTTCTTCTATGTATTTTAGTACTGTTATAATCTTGCCATTTCCATGTTTAACATTAGTCAGAAAGCACAATAAAATACTGTTTTGTTTTTTAATTAAACACGTGTGACGATTAGAGTACAGCAGTGTAGGTAGAACTGGCCTAGTTGTAACTGTGAACATTTATACTATGTGAATACCGAGTAGGATTTGTACATGTGCCATTCATTCATAATGTATGGATCTTGATCTTCACATGTTTAGAAGCACATCAACTAGATGAACCAGCCTACTAATCCAAACAATTATTCCAACCATATTAGTCTTGTATGGGTTTACTGGTTTGTATGTTTAACAGGTAAAGCAATGAAAAACAAAAAAAAAAAACTAAACAAAAAAAACTCAGTCTCTAATGCTGTTTTCTAAGTGTTATTTTTTTAATAAGATGCATTTGTACAAAAAGCCGTAGGCCTACATGTTTTGATAATAAACCACTTAATTTATTATGTCAATAAAAGAACAGTGGATGTGACTGCCTCTGTGTCTGTTTTGTTTTGGGAGTTTGGTTGCAGGACAATGAAAAGAATAAGCAGGTGTTGATGTAAGGAAAGTAAATGTCTTAAAGGGGTGACGTGCTTCTAAAAGTTCTCAGGGTGAAGCTCCAGCTCCTTTTTGATCCGGTTTTCCACCAACAAACTCAGGCTGGAGTCTGTCATCGGAAGACTGTAACTCACAAAAACTTGCTTTTTGGTCCTCTTTGCTGTGAAGAAAAAGTAGAAAGATATTTGTTCACTTGGTTCATTAGACAAAACTCACTGGCTAATGTTCAAAAATAATACATGAACTGTGTATGTGAGGGAAGAAAGCATTTGGAAGTTAGAGGGAGTTTTTTAAGCAACTTATGCTTAGAGCTGTGGTAATTAAAAACATGACTTAAAAATATGGTGGGAGTTTAACCTGAGAAATCAGGTTATACAGTAAGGTATACTCTATAAAATTATTGACATACAAAGGGTTGATCCTAATAAAGACAGGGGATTTTGAGTATTTCTTTGTTGCAACATTGCTTCTGTTGCAATTAATCTTGTACAATTGGAATGCCTGCTTATTGCAAAATGCATTTGTAGTTTCAGCAGCAAAGCTTGTGAGTTGCACAAAAAAGATTGCTAAAGTTACTGAAGTTTGAGGAAACAAAAAATATTAACAATTCATTAATTCAACAAGCAAGGGGTTTGGAAATTTCTTTCAGCATCTTGCGGTCTGCTTTCAGGGTGATATTGATTAAACAATCAGGCCTGGGCATGCTGGCAGTGGTTTTGAATTTTCAAAACTTTAAGACTATTTTGCCTACAACTTAATGAATGATCTAAAAGTCTTCTGAAACCTCTTAATTTTTTTTTTTTTTTACCAACCTCAGGCTATTACAATCTTTTTTCTGAAGGCTTCAGACAGCTCTTATGATTTCACTTCCACAGTCAGAAAAACACCAAACTAGTTGGTTTAAACAGGGCAAACCTCCTTCAAAATGATGAGTAACGATGATGTCAACATGTGCACCTAATTTGATGCTTGTGTGCAATTTTTGCAATATAAAGAGAACAAACAGTGGGTCTTTATTATATCACTCACCAGAAACTGCAATGTTTTTGTTATGCTTTATGCATTTGTTAGTTCATACTATTTACCTGTATTACTTGGATGTATTAGTGTTAATTTTGATATTTGTTATCTATATGTAACATATGACGGAAAAGCAAAAGCTGGTACTATCACTGCTGTTATACAACAGGCAAACTAGTATTTATTCCTCAGGTTGCATCAGCATCAATGTCAATATCACTTTCAGCTTCGAAAGAACTTGAAACATCAAATGCTGCTAAGTTTAATTTCAACAATTTTCAAAGCACAGTAAAAGGCATTATCAAAATCTGTGCATCCAGCCAAAAGTAGCTGAAAAATACACAATCGTCAGTGCAGATGAAGATCTACAAGCTTTAACTCTCAGACTTATAACACCCGAGTACAGAAACATTGTGATAAAACATTAAATTAATACTATACATTACCTAGCCTCTGTGCCAAAGAGTTTGCTGCAGTATTTGACGGATCTCCCATCACCAATGTAGATAACGGCATCGAATCCTGAAAAACCATAAAAAATAAATAAATAAATAAAAAAAACATGAAGTGAACTCGGAAAACATCAATGAGAAGCGGAAACACAGATGCTGAATTAACCCATTTACTCACATATTTGCTGCTCATTGAAACCGCTAGGTTGGATAGAGCAGGAGCCGAACCGACCCAAAGGAAAAAGCCTTCGTTAAACTTCATCACGTGGAAGTGGACGACCTGCTCCAGAATCTTCTCGGAGAAATTATGCACCGAAATTCCCCCGAAGTCCGTACCGTTCAGCATTTCGGTCATTTTGACGCACTTTGTAATGCTAACATTGGAAAATGACGACCCGTGTGAAACAACAGGAGCTACTTCCTGGTTACAGTGGGGAAATGGCAGACCAAACCAATCGATTTTAGATGCAACGGGCTAGCTCCGGTGTTCTGTTACCCATTAATCCGCCCTGCCTTGGGAAAATCTGACGAGGTAGCACATATACTCAGAACACCGGCACAAACTGCAACAAATAAAAATAATTACTTTTGGAAAATATTACAATGAAATGTTGAATGTGCATACATTACACATTTAGGCAATTAAAAAATATATTATTTAACTTATGGTCCTTAATTTATCCTAAAAGTCTCGTTTGCTTTTGCAGAACATATTTTTTATTTCAAAATCAGCAACAGACCAACCTTTTGGCAAAAAA
>NW_015113138.1:536606-547541 GCF_001443285.1 Poecilia latipinna | reverse complement strand
AAACCAACCCTTTGGAAAAAAAAAAAAAAAAAAAAAAAAAACTAAAAAAGCTTTGCTTTCTTCTTCAAGAAAGTTATATTCCGAAAGTAATTAAATAATTGTTTCCTTTTTAAAGGTTTTGTAGCCTGTAGTGGCCTTTATTTGAAAGTAGTTAGACAGGAAAGTGAAGAAAGACATGCGGCAAATGTCACCAGGCCAGAAATCAAACCTGCGACCACCGCCACAAGGATTATGGCATCAATATAAGGATTGTGCTTTTCCCCTGCGCCACCACAGCACCCCTAATTGTTTTCCTAAATATCAGATCAAGATAGGAAAGCATGTGCTAAGAGATTAACTCATTTGATTTCATAGTTCTATAACAATTGTTTCCACATATAAAAATGTATTCTTTTTTGGTCACATTTAAATGTTTCAGATAATCAAACTAGTTTTATCATCAAACTAAGATAAGTTTTTAGATTTTACTAACGTAACATATCTGTTCAGCCTGCTCAAATCTGAAAAGGACTCCCAATCATAACAGATGCTTGTGTAACCATTATTAATATGGTGAGGTTCACTATTCTTTGAAGCAATGAGCCTTCTCTTTTCACCATGTTGTTGCTGTATGATTGACAAAATCTCACTGTTGAGTTTGCAGTCAACAACTAGAACTCATCAGAATTAAAAGCTGTGAGACTATTTGTAAATAAAAAAAAAAATTAAAAAAAAGACAATTTGAGAAAATTAAACAAACGGATCCAAGATGAAGATTTTCTTCGCCAGGCTTCGCAGGCTATAAAACAACTAATGATCTGCCTCAGTCTTTCAGGAAGTCTTCAACTAGTTTGTTGAATTCCTCCGCATACTTCAGATGGAGGTTATGCTTTCCCTCTGGCATTAGATGCAACCTAGATTTAGGGGGGAAAAATGTTTTAGCTCATTGTTACAATAAATCTAATGCACTGAAAGTTATTGGTTGGAACATGGTCTCACCGTGATGCTTTTATGTTTTTGTGAAGGTACTGAGGGTGGAAGCTGGGGACCATAGGATCTTTCTCTCCATGTATGATCAGGGTTGGACAACTGATAAGAGGTAGAAGTTCCATGCAGATATTTCCTAAACATGAAATTCAAAAATAATTATTTCAGCCTAAAATACAAAATAAGACATCAAAATATTTATTTTATGCATTTCCTGTTTTTTTAAAATAGGCATGAAATTTTAGTTTCATTTCAGTTGTTATGCTTCTGTAACAACATGGTTTTCTTCACCTTCTGGTCTCTTTGCAAATTGAGCAATGCCATCCACCCAGTTCTCCCATATTTTGGCAAATGCTTCTGCTCCGTACACTTCCTCCATGGGCTGCCTCATTCTTGCACTCCACTTGGAGACATCACGGACCACTGGATATTCCCAGAAACAAGAAATATACAATCAATACTTAAGAAACAGTGTCTACTTTTGTACCGGCAGCTATTTTGGACAATAAAAACTGGAGTACTGTTGTAAAGCTTGAGGTCATCCTGAGTAACGAAGACATTAGATCCCCAGACGACCATCTTATTTATCAGCTCAGGGTTCCTTGCAGCTGCAATCATAGCAGTGATTCCCCCGTCGCTCCAACCCAGCAAAGAGAATTTCTTAAAACCTAGAGTCTGTTTAAAAAAAAAAAAAGAACAAAATACCAATGAAGAAATATTTTTTACAAATATTTCCATAATAACCTTTAAAAATAGTATACATTTTTGTGATACACACATACGTGATTATATAGTTTTATATATACTTTAAGACAGATGAGACATCTCACTTTTTAAACAAGAATTACAATGTTGACAAGCTCTAGAAAGTCATTTCGACCTAATGTTGCATGTGTACAGGAGGGGCGTTTCAATACTTAAAGTCACCCACTCTTCCTCATTTTGCTCAGACACTGAGGAAAAATTAGTCACTGTCATAGCTAATATATCATGCATAAAACAATACAGAGACAATGTCTGGAAAGAACAACTAATTTAAAGAAGTGATACCTGAACATCAGCAGAAATTTTGTACTGACAAAAAGAAGGCACTGAAAGCAAAGATTTTATTAGGATTGTTAGCCACTAAAGTACTAATGTATGCCATTTGTTGTCTCTTAACCTTGTTGTTTTCCTTCCCTTTAAGACAAGTTTTTGACCATCTTTCATAATTCTTTGGAAAGAAGTAATCAGAACATGAACTATGTTTTATGTAAAGAGCGTTTTTTTTCCTTTGCTGTATTTATTGGAAGAGGATTGAAACACACAGAAAATGTCTCTGTACAGTTAAGTGGGATCATAACTCACCTTCATCAGATCTACTCCATCCTTTGCATCCCTCTCAAAGAAGTCAGAAGGGAAGTCTCGATCTGGAGGACGGGATTGCCCATATCCACGGGGATCCCACCCCACCACAGTGAAACGCTCTTTGTTCAGAGACTTCAGCTGTGGACCGAAATCTGTCTTTGTGCTTCCTGTGGTAAAAAAAAAAAAAAAAAAAAGGCAGATCTGTTGTACACAAGGTATTAAGGCTTATGCTCAGATTGTGGGTCTGTATTTACCCAGGGCACCAGGAAAAAGAAGAACAGCATGTTTCCCTTGTCCTGTTTGCTCATAGTACAGATCAACGCTGTTAACACGCCGCTTGCCCGAGGAAGCTGAAGAGCTGCAGAGAAACAAAACAACGTCTGAGGAAACACGAGAACAGACGCTTAAAAACGTGTTTGGATCTGAAGGACACATGACTGCATGGAGTAGTGAGAATTATTTTGTGAAGCAGAGAAAAAAAGTGTAGCATAATAATCTCAAGGAGTTCAGAAAGGGGACAAAACACCTTGCAGGGCAAGAATGTCAAGTTTTTTACAAGTTTCATAAATTTGTTTCTTAATGCAATACAATACAATGTAAACATTTTAAGAAATTGCTCCTTTTTATTGAAAACTTTCTTCCAGACTGTAGCCAGACTATTGGCTGTCATTACCACAGAGTTCTTCAGGAAACACTGGAAGTTTTTTTTTTTTTTTTTAAATCATTATAATGAAATTCATTGACCTGACAATATTATTTTTGTAATAGCTTGGCTCCACACGAGTGCTTAAAATCTTTGATAAGGAAATCAAGCTATTCCAATCAGCTCTAATTCTCTTTACAACCTACTGTTATTGTTATCAAGTTTTCTCTAAAATTAAGTGTTCTCACATATGTCTCAAACACCTTTAAATGTGACAAAAAAAAGAAAAATCTAAATTAATTTACAATGATTGTTATATGCTTCATGTGATGTCATCAGAGACGTGCATGCGGACGCTCCTTTTTGGGAAGAAATATTTTATCTTCTTTAAATAATGCTTTACAACAGAATAACTAAACAAGCTAGAAGTTTTTCTAAAATTGACAATCTTTAAATGATTTTGGGATAAACTCTAGCAGACTGTTTTAAGGAGCAAAAAAGGTGTGCTGTCCACAAAATGAACGAAATAAATTAAAAGTAGAACTAAGTTAAATTTACCATGTAATTCCTAAACAGAAATTAAAGCATTAACCTAAAAAAACAATAACTTAAGTAGAAAATACACGTGAATCCCCTATGAAATTTTAAGTTAAAGTTAAACTCGAAAGGAGTTTTGGGTGGTTTCCTGGTGATTTTGGCAACTTTCATCATTCTTTGTGCATCTAAAGAAATTGCGCCATCTAGTGGATGTAAAAAAAAAATCATTGAAGTAAAAACAGAAGCACCTAGCCCCAAAGCTAGACCTGTCCGAACGAACTTCTCATCTGTTTTTGAGTCAGTTTGAAGAACTTTGAACATTAAACGTTCTCCCACTGAATGCAGTGCAATGCTAACAGTTACCAGTACAGCTGCGACGCCTCCATGATCTTCCCGACGTCTCTGCTGCACTTAAACAAACGTCTTCCAAACAAAAGCAAGGCCATTTAGTCAATAAGCGTTGCAGCCACACGGTCAGCTACTGCAGGTTGGATTAAAGCGGTTTAAGATTGTTCAAAGTCCTCTCGGCTATGAGCTGCATGTCGGTGTTTTCAAAGGAAATCCGGGTAGCAGCAGCAGCGAGTGACTGAGTGAGGTTTGGGAGTGTTCACGTCAGGGAAATTTAAAGCGAAAGTATGGGAAGGAGCAAGAATGTTTAATTTACTTTATTCCAATCCAGAAAAATATGTTTTGCTTTGATTTAAGTGCATTACTTGAAAAGTTTCATTTCTTAACTTTGACTTTGTACAGTAATCACTCTAAGAAATTACATATTTAAATATGTATTTTCTTTTGTGTGGGGATTAAAGAAAGGTGAGTACAATATTCTTTATTAAATGGAATAATGATTTATAAAACGTATAATTTTATGGCACTTTCCAGGCATACAGTTGCACCCAAAAGTATTCGTATCACCAGGAGATTCAAGTTTAGAGTAATTTATCTTTACCAATACATACTTTAATGGTAAATTTAATGCTTTTGAGTATTGGGCCAAAACTTAAGTCTGATTCAGAATCTGAGAGAGAAGATTAATGGCAATAAAATGAAACCTTTGTTTTATTTGAAGCCACAATGAACCTTCCGTGTTGAATGAAACTACCTTAAAACAAATTTACCTAGCAGTGGTACAAAAACATTAAAAATAGATAATGAACTGTTTAAAAAAAGATTCCTCAGTTGGAAGGAACTACTTCCTTTTAATAGGGAAAACCCCAACAGAACCAGGCTCAGCATGAGCAGCCATCTGCCGTGATTGAGCAGAAGCTGAGAAGGCAGGACAATTAAAACCCACACAGAAAACCAACGGGCTAGGTTTACTTTCAAAGAAAAACAGAGTATACAAAGTTAATGACAGCCATAATTGCAAATAATACATCAATGGTGGGCAGAGAGAATAAAAACGGCAGAGATGGGCTAAGCGGTCAACCCAAGATCAAATGCAGAGAGACTACATTTGATCTAATGATGTTGCATTCAGCTGTATGTTGAGCTTTGCACAAATACATAATTCGGTTGCTGAACTACAATATTAAATATTTGAATCACAGCATGCTGTACTATTTAGATATGGAACACTACAAGTTGTTTTTCTTTTTATACCTTTGTGACGCATTTGCCAAAGCTACCATGGCATCCTGTTCTCACTACTTGAAATATGTGCAGAAAATTAAACTTAGCTCCTTAAAATGTCCAGTCATTTCTATTAGGCAGGACTTTTTCTGTCCATCTAGCTGTTATTCTGCAGCAGCAGTCCTATTAAGTCCTTTTTAGTTTTCTTTGAAATGCCTGAGGTTCATCTTTAATAAGTGCAATATTTCTTTTAATTGATTCACCCCATTGAAAAAGAAAAGTAACAATACTTTCTTATGCAACAGTTTCGCAAAACACAACTCACGGTTTGAGATAAAACTCCAAAGCTTAAATGGAAAAACTGCCATTCTTATCTTTTGTAACACTGATCTTCTACAGATATAGTGTCTTTGGTTTGCTAAACTCACTGCCGCCTTTAAAGGCCTTTGTAGCTTTAAAGCTTCGATTGTGAATTAAATACTCTAAATATGTGAACATTTAATTCAATATTTGACAGACTGTATCAACCACAATGTGTGGCAGATAAAAATTCACCTTTAGGATCTGGCTGCAAAATATGTTTTTCCAGCAACATTTGACGTTAACGTTTAATGCTATAATTTCAAGGAAATCTCATCTGGAAAAAGAAAAAAAGAGAAATAAGAAATAAACATAAATGTCTGTTAAAGACTACAATAAATCAATTATATATTTTTTGGAATATATGTTTGTACCAAACCTTACAAAGACCTAGCATAACGTATGTAGAGGGTTGCATTTCTAATTTTCTTGTTTAGTTATTACACATATTTATGTCTTTAAAAATGTTCTCCTTAAACTTCGGGAGTTAGTGACCTTTACGTAGATGGAGAAAAGTCTTAATTTAAGAGGTACAGCCAAAGAACTTTAAGTAGGTAGTAAAAATAATCAAGCAAAAAAAAAAAAAAAAGAAGTATTTCCTGTAATAAACTTATGAAAGACTTTTTTAATATAAACCTCAACAAAGGCCAGTTTGTTTATGTCTGACTCGTCAGCCCTGATGAGCTGTTTGAGCCCTTCCCCGTTTTTGTAAACGCCTCCACACTCCTGTGCTTGTTAATGAGTGTGAGCAGTGCCATGTACTGAACCGCATACAGGAACACAAGACAAAAACCAGGCTAAAAATACCCTGGTTGGCTATGAGCGATGAGTTGAAGGTGTCGCCAGATTTACTGGAAATGCAAAACTTGAAGTGTGTTCAATGAAATAGAGAGCAAGAAATTAAAGTTAAGCGGGGTAAATTCTTAATGTCAAGAAGAAACCAGACCCGTAATCAGGCTCAGTGAAGTGATTTGAAGATTTTACCTAACTTTAGTAAATTTAATGTTAGGGCTCTTAGTTCATAACATCTACTGGATGAACTGGTCCAACCTCCGATTGTATGGACCTTTACAGAGAATATAATTGATTTGAAAGTATTTTTTACAAATAACCAGATGAAAAACTGTCACAATTCTTGGGATATGGGGGATTACGTTTTCTTAGTCAAGCAAAACCAGTTAAAAATGTGATTTACTGCAAGTATTTTGAGTCTGATTGAGAAGTGCTCCTTGTATGGCAGAACAGCTCAGCACATGGTGACAACCAGACGTCACCCCGCTCTAGATGTGTTCTCCTGTTTCTCCTGGCACTCGACCATCTTTGTCTGGCCAGTATGTGTCTATGCACAATCCCGTGACCCAGCTCGGTCTAAATATAAACAGCCAAGCAGTGTGCTTCACTACTAAGGTGACATTACGTAATTCTAATCAACATGTTCTTAGTGAAAGATCTCCCGGGACATGAGCTGTGGACGTGTCAAAGATTTTGTGATATTTTGGTTGACCCCAAAGAAGTTATCAAGGATGGTTGGAGGACGGTGAGACGGAGCTTGTCAGTTGAGAGTAATGCTGCTGTAGAGCATCAGGATTTCGTCCCCGAAGCCTGAATTGGAAGAGAAGGACCATATAGTTGTCTTAGATTTGAACTTACTTGCATAAGACATTCTGTCAAAGATGGGTAATGGAATAAGTAAGGTAAAGTATCACAAAGAATCGGTTTGAATCTCCAAAATCTCTTTTTGCATTGTCCGTTCAGCTCCCTTTCCTTGCTCTTTTTAGATCCTACCAGATCTGTACCTTGGTAACATTAAAGGTAAGTCTTCATGTCAGTGAAGAAATGATTCCTTTTTTAAAATCATTTTCAGGACAGCGTAGTAGAACACGTTTCAGTTCCTCATATGAAGGAGCATGTGGTGAACTGCTACACTGAGCTTGGTTTCTATAGAGTAGAGAGGTCACAGTGTGAAGCTGAACGACTGGAGTACTGCATTTTGACAAGAAAAAAAAAACTTACAGTACTGTTTTTTATCTTTACTGAAGTTTTTCCTTTGAGGTGTGCAGCTGCTGCTGGGGAACATAAATCTTATGTTGTGAATATGATGAGCGTTGGCGTGGGAGGGGATGCCCCGTGCTGTGGGGGTGTCCCTGATCTGAGATGCATTCCAAATGTTTCCACAAAACAGCAAACCAAAGCATGAGGTTGCTCTTTTTATATATAATTCACACAGTGAACCATAAACACGTAGGCAATAGCATAAATATGTGGAAGACTTTTTTTTGTAAACGTGACCTGTTCTGAAAAATGCTGTCAAATAGGAAACATAATACCTTTCATCTTAGCGACACCTTTTATGTTGTTTTTCTTTTATGCTTGCCACCATGCCTATTTAAAGACATTTGTGTACGACAAAGGAAAAAATAAGGTCTGGTGTTATAAGGCTGCCTCTCATTCTGGATATGTTTTTTTTTTTTTTTTTTTTTTTTGTCTTAGTTTGAATTAACCAAAAAATGACTTTTTAAAGTCCATTAAAAGAAAAGTATATATACACACTCACACATATCTTTGATAAAGCATGGCTTTATGAGTCTTACCACTAAACCTTTGAGGTTACCATTTATGATTTAAATAATTTCAAACACATTCAGATGAGATTCAAGTTTATTCAGCTAAAACTGAATTTGAAACATAATGTACTCTGGTTTAACAATAGTATTTATCTAAATAAATTCACTTGATGAAGCTCGTAGAAAAAAATGGAGTCTTGATTTGGATACTTGCTATACATTTCCAGATGTCTACATGCTGTACTAAAGGCTCTGAAATTGGGAATTCCCCCAAAAAACCACATTTACTGGGCCAGTAATTGGTGCATGTCCATAGTAGCTGAACCCTAGACAAGTGTCTAAATCTAACCAAGTAGTTCTAATACCAAAATCTAGTTAAGGTGTAAAATCCAAGGGCAAGCCAACCTCTAAAAAGCAGTTCAATGCTAAATAAACTAGAACAAACTGTAAAATTAGACTGTCAATAAATTTGGATGCTGTGAAAGTTGCAGCCCGTCATGAGGCCAGAAGCCTGTAGTCACTTTCAAACTGGATCTCTCATTTATGTACTTTATCTGAGTAAACAGAAAAAATGAAAGTTGCATCAAATAAATCAAATCCATTGATAACTTTCTATATTTCACAGCATTTCTGTAAAATTGGCCTATTCTGAAATTGGGATTTGAGAACTAATATCTTAATACCATGAAACTATATATTGAATCTACTTCTACACATAAATAATGTTTAAATTGTCAGTGCATAATATGATTTGGAATTTTATAGAATAATTAGAAACACTTCTATTTTCCTTTATTTGTGAAGGCTTGTCGCCTCTTTGTCCTTCAAAACAGATTTTGCATTTCTTTGAACACTGTCCATTGGACAAATATATGCCATGATGGGTTACACATAAAAATAGAGATGTGAAAGGCTGTTCATACTTTGCTCTACTGAGCAAAGCAAGCAATCATAGTATTTTGCATTGAGTCCTTTTAGTCCTTTATCATTTGCCAATTAGGAATGTGGTGGGTCTAGCTGAATTTTAAAGGCAATGCAATATTTTCTGCAGTTCCTTTTAGCTTCAAACTAATCAGAGAACAGATTAGTGTACGGATTCCATCTGCTGTCAACAACTGCAGCTTCTATGTTAAGCTAGCTAAGGTGCTTAGCTAATGCTAAGTTAGCTTATTTACATCTAAATCTGAATAAACTGATTTCTAACAAAACCCTTCTAAATAAATGTATACATTGTTTTGGAAGATATTAATATGTTAAATATGTAACTTTCAGTCTTATACACAACATTGTGCCAGCTTTTAATTTCAGTTTAGCCAGGTAAAATAAAGTCAGTCCCAATGCATTACTAGTTATCAAACTAGAGGAGATACAGAGGCCTACATTACAAATATGAGTCTTGATAAAAGCAACAAAAACTGCACATTTTCACACTGATGAATCACATCTTGTATCTTTGGATAATTAAAATTATATTTTTAATAACTTTTGATCTTAAATGTCAAATTTTGGCAAAAAATATGAAAAATAAAAGTTATCTTTTGCTTTTAGAGCCTTAGGGGAGTTACTGGCCTTCCCTCAATTTATGATTTGTGTTGCATAAAGTATACCCTGGGAACATATAGATAGTGACTCAGGATTGCACTTCTCTCGGAAATACTTTGATAATTAAAAATGGTTGTGTTGTTTTACCATTTATTACATATTTTTGCAACATAATGTCTGCAGTTTATGGTTGCTTACTTGCATTGTAGCAGGGCTTAGTGAAGGCTTCTCTAGGCCTTTTTGGGATGGTTTTAGCAGCATCCTGCACATTTGCAAAGCATGAGAGAAAAAAATGCTTAAAGCACATCTGTCCATCGTAGAAAACATTTGGCTTCCTTTTAAAGAACAAAATTTGATTAAAACAATTACTGTTTCTTGCTTTTGGGCCAAGCTGTTGGACTGTTTTAGAAACACTGGTTTTCCGGTTTTTCTTTCAGTTCAAAAGAAGAGCAAAACTTTTAAACCATACGGCCATATTTGCTTGGGAGACATTAAGGGAGGGGGGGTGTTGTCGGGCAGAAAATGCTTTATTTAGGTTGCAGCTTTCATGCTGACATTTGTCACTGGATGCAGAAATAATTTCAAATTTCTCAATTTTCTGTGATTCACAGATGCACAGGACCAGGAGCTACTGGCAAAGCACAACATCACCCACATCCTCTCAATCCATGACACAGCTGCACCTGTCCTGGAGGTGAGGCAGCTTCAAATTGCTGCATGAGCTTTTGCGACCCAATGACCCGAACCTTCATCCAACTACAGAGTACTTAATGTCCTCTGAACTCAGTCACTTACCCGTCAGTGTCCCAACTGATCAGTACTCATTGTGAAAGTGTGAAATCTCTGCGGAGCTGCTATGTCTCTTCAGTTAAATATCTCCCTACAGCTGTGTGTGAGTACTGTAGGGAATTTTCTTAAAATAGTTTATAACTACATAATATATATTATCATCCTGTAGGTTTATCTATTTTATGTTTTCAACCTATTGAAGAATCACTTCCCGAAACATATTTTCATTACCTAAGATCATTAGTGAGATAAGAGCACTCAATGAAATCATTATCAAAGGCAGCTGAAGTAGACAGATGTTCATATTTTCAATTGTGTGACAGTCATAAGACATGGAATCCACCAGGTTTCAGTAAACACAGCGTTTACTGAGGCTTCGGTATTGTTTGAACATGAAATTTCAGTCCATGTGTGAAAATCTGCTTCAGCTGATGCAGCTGCTGTTTGATGCTATTTTCTTCACAAGAAGCTTTTAGTTCTGCACATTGAGGTCCAAAAACTTTTGAAAGAAGGACTGGACAAAAAAAAACAAAAAAAAAAAAAGCACTTCACATCAATATTTGAGTTTTCACACACATCCAGTCTGACATGAACCACCAGTTTCACACGTCACTA
>NW_015113138.1:439750-533407 GCF_001443285.1 Poecilia latipinna | reverse complement strand
ATTATTATTATTATTATTATTATTATTATTATTATTATTATTATTATTTTTTTTTTTTTTTATCATATTGGATTGAACATGAGAAACAAGGTGAACAAAAAAAAAAGAGAAATGTGTTTGAAAACAATCGATTGAACTCATTTTTGAAAATCTGTCTGATATCCCCAGTGTCCGCTTTCACAACTTTCATCTTTTCCTTGCTGAAAGCAATCGTGAAAAGTGCTCTGAGTTTTCTGTACACTTTCTCCCATCCATGCCAGAATGTTTCATTGAACATTGAAGAGAAACAGCAACTTGTATTACACAGTATCACTACCTAAACTGGTCAACCACCAAAACTTTTCAAAAGTTTAGGCCCACACATACTTCACACACTTTTGTTCATTTCTAATAAAACACATAATCTGAGAATTGTTTTTTTCTGTAAAAAACTGCATGACACAGCTTTTTTTTTTTTTTTTTTAAATCTGTAACTAAAGATGACTCAGGTCGAGTTTAGACAGAGTGGCCAGATGGGACAGTTTATTTGCATACTCAACAGTCAAACTGCTGACTGATTGATTTCTTGGAAGACGACGTGATGGTTCCTGAGAGAGGATGGTAAAATTTGCAACCACTAAGTCTCTGAGGTCAGATGTGACATTTACATTGAAAAGATGCGGTCGTGATTACCATATTGCAGAACAGAGTGAAGCAGTAATTTCTATTTGATCAAATCTGTTAAACTTTTCTTTACAAGAATGGAATTTAGTTATCAGCATGCATAGGAATAAAGCCTCACAGTCAGGGTTTGACTTTATTAAATAATAGTGATGAACTTGTGCAAAGACATGAGGTCCTTTCCAGAGGGTCACAATTTAAATAAGGGTTGCGGAGTCTGTGGATATATTTTTACTAA
Organism: Poecilia latipinna; assembly: GCF_001443285.1. NCBI lineage: Eukaryota > Metazoa > Chordata > Actinopteri > Cyprinodontiformes > Poeciliidae > Poecilia > Poecilia latipinna. The sequence goes on along the minus strand of NW_015113138.1, from coordinate 532,509 downwards.
TGCTTACGAAAAGTGTCTGGAGCACTTCCAGAGTTTGCACTGTCCCTGAGGACTCAGGGGTTTTTGCACGAGTGCAGTCATAGCATGATGAGGTGGTTTCTGTCCAGTTAATGTACCATCAGCTGCCAGGTGCAACGAAGAGTAAACACACACATACACACACGCACGCACAAACTCACACCCTCACTCAGTTATGTTGCAATCCACATCGCTCACAGGGCAAGAACGGCAAGGTTTCAGGGCACGTATCATGAAAAAACAGGAAGGGTGTAATAGCCACCGCATTTGCATCTAAATGACCTCGAAATACAAAGAGCGATTAATATATTTAATATTATTGGTTTTGCAAGTGTAAAGGTAGTTCTGTTTACAAAATACTGCGGCGAATTTCATTTAACATCTCTAATTTAAGCTGTTTCCTCTTCTGTGCAGGACATGACTTATCTCTGTATATCTGCTTCTGACCACTCAAAGCAAAACTTGTGAGTACTGAAAAAGATCAGATTTTGGCCCTGCAATTTGTTTAATTTTTCTTTCAACGGAAATATGAGCATTTGATCTGTAACTAACACGTTCCACTTTAGATACATATCTCTCTATATTTAGATTGTTATGTTTATGGATAAGCTGCTTGATGTGATGCTTTCTCCAGGATTCAGTACTTCAGAGAGAGCATCATGTTTATCCATGAGAGCCGACTGAAAGGAGAGGGCTGCCTCGTACACTGGTGAGGACCAGTTCTTAGAATCGATCTCTACACTTGTATATTTTTGCAGCCCTTATAAAAAAGAAAAAAAAAAAAAAACTAAAAAAGGTTGGGAAAGATTTAGGACTAAGGTGGAGGTTCGCCTTCAAGGAGGTCGATAACCACACAGCCAGATCTGTAATGGAATGGTTTAAATAGGAGTCTTTGATGTATTAAAATGGCATAGTCAAATTTCTGGACCTACAAAGAATTTTTCAACAAACCCTCTCCATCCAATCTTATGGCGCTTAATCCATTTTTAACAACAATCGGCAACGCATGTCGTCTTTAGGTGTGGAAAACTTGTAGTAAGATACCCAGGCAAACAGAAATTCATTCTACACCTTTTAGATTTGCGTTTGTAAAAATTTTTTTGAAACCCACATATCCACAACTTTGTGTTTGTCACATAAAAATCTTGACAAAATACATTGATGTTTGTGGCTATGATGAGACAGAAAAAAGATGAGAAAGTGAAAAGTGAATGGAAACGTGAAGTGATGGCTTATTGGAGATTTATTATGATTTTGTATCCTTGGTTTAATCTTATAAAACAACTTTGTGCAGTATCAATCTGAGGAAGAACCCAACAGGAAAAGCTATTAAATATAAATTATAGTAACTTTAGGATGATGCACCTGCAGGTCTTGTGTCAGGTCTGTGTTTCATATTTTATTTTATTTTATATATTTATTTTTTTACAAAATGTACTTTCAGATTCTGGTTTTCTCATGTCCCACAAACTCAAATACATCTGAGGTAAAAAGGAAGCTGAGGTATAAAAGCTTTGGAAGACTTGTGGATAGCTTGGAGAATTTTGAATGATTGGAGGGAAAAAAAAATTCAGAGATTACTGGTGACTGTATCAGAAAGAAGCAGAAAAAAATTGTATCCCCCTGTCATAATAAGAATTTTCCTCAGAATAACTGAAAAATCTTCAGATTTTATTAGCCCAGGTCTCATTTTCAGCCACACCAAAAAGAACCTGACTATCAGGCTTTTAGGTTAAAAACTTTCATAGAAAATGTCCTCACCTTTCATCTTGTCTCATATCAAACAGGCAACAGTAGACATTTAACCACAGCGTCAGGAGTGGGTTTCACTTCTTTTATACTCTAAAGCAGAGATTCTGCATATGAGAAGGAGTACTAACTGTGAGGGTCTGTGGTTGTCAGCGTGGCAGGAGTGTCCCGCAGCGTAACCTTGGTGGTGGCTTACATCATGACAGTGACGGGACGAGGCTGGGTGGAGTCCCTGGCGGCGGTCCGGGCTGCCCGGCCATGTGCGGGCCCCAACCTGGGCTTCCTGCGGCAGCTGGAGGAGTTCGAAAACATGGAGCTGGCAGAGGTTAGTCATTTGTATGAAAATATGGTGATATGAACGTGTATTTCAAAAATTAACCTTTGAGAGATCAAAACTTATCCATAGGGTTCCTACGCAGCCTGGAAAAGTTTCAGTAGTTTTCAAGTCATAATAAATATGGAAAAGAATAAGGTGAAACAAATTTGATGAGTTGATGCCTCATCCAATTATCCATTGTTCCTCCCTCCCTCTTTCTGTTGCTCCATTCTTTCCTTCTTACATTCTCCCTTCCCTCCCTTACTTCCTTCTTCCCATCATATCATCCCTGTATCCTTACTTTAGTTCTTCCCCGTGTCCTTTGTTTTTTTCAAGTTGCATATTTGAAGCCTACCCACAGTAAAAATTTCTTCCATGATTTTTTTATTGAGAAATGTTTAAGAGCTTTTTATTAACAAAAAAAGTTTTTAAAAAATGCAGCAAATTTTATTTTTTTAATTTGTTGTTTTTTTTTTTTTTTTACAGTTATTTAACAAACAAAAGAAAAATGGAAATGGCTTCCAGTATTTTCATGAACCAGCCTAACTGTTGGCAGCACAATAGAAAAGTCAAGGATGGAAAGTAAAGCTAACTCTGGTCTGAACATTTTTACGATTAGCAGATTAACTAGTGAAAGGTGAGGACAGGGTAATAAAGTAATCTTTACAAACACATTAGACTTAATAGGATTGTTTTCCTTTGTAAAATTATTACAAAACTTTTAGAAAAAATGAGAATTAGGTGTTTGAGTGGATTTTCTCAAATACTAACAGACTCCAATACACTCACAGTTCACTTTACTATGTACACCTGTTGAAGATCAATGTATTTAGAGATGAAGACGTGGTGAAAATGACTTTCAGAAGTTCAAACGAAGTGTAGGATGTGGAGGAAAAGGAGATTTGAGTGTGTTTACACAGCGTGGATGTTGCTTCCAGACAGAAACGGACCTACGGAGACTTTCACACACAATCCTCCACTTAAAGAATGATATAAAACTGTACTATACAATACAAAAGTTAGGCATAAAATATTTTCTGAAATATCAGTGTTTTACATGTTTAAATTTGTTCTAAATATAACACTGTTCAATGACGACCCTGAAATGATTTGCTTTCTGAGTGTGTTTGTTTAGTGAGGAGCCAAACCTTTGTGTTTCTATCTATCCACATCTCAAAATTGGTTGTGATGTAATGAAGAGGGGTTGGGAAGCAGAGAATGACAGATTAAATATTTGTATTTAGAGTTAATCAGCTGTTTTACTGCGGCTAAAACTACTTGATTTAGTCGGCTGTAAAACCACATGTTATACAGTCATATAACTGAATGATAATGTGACTTGATCTGATGCTTTTTCCAAGTCCTAAAAGAAAGATCTTCAGAAAGTCACAAAAAATCTGCTTGAAAAGATTGGAAACAAAAAAATACAAAGAATTTAGGGTAACTTTTTCATAAGAGACAACAATAAACCTCTTTCTCCCCTCTTTTCAGTATCGAGCCTGGTGGACGGAGCGCTACGGGAAGGGCTCCTTTAATGACGATGAGGAAATTCAGAATCTCATTAATAAAAAGTCTAGTAACAGTGTCGGCAGCAGCAGCTCTGTCAACATCCCACCAGCTCTGGGACAAAGTCACACATGAAAAAATACATTCCGCTCTCGTCACCCCGGGCCTACAAATGTGAGGACTGTTGGAATCGCATCAGCAGGAACGTTCATCCAGGAGTTCTTTGGTATCGATGATTGGTTGAATCTCTTGTTTGCAGATTGGCCGGGGGATTTCATACCTCTGTTATCATGTCATGTCTTGGCCTCTAACTGTCAAAACAACATGCAAGGGCAGCCAAGCGGGACCCCAAGGAAGTTTGTACACAAAGTCCTGAGTGTGAACACACAGTTAGCAGCGGACACTCCCCCCCTGTGAGTTATGTTATGCTGTGTCTTGAACTTGAAATATGAGTATTAGTTTCTATGCAGAGAGTGGAAACTAAAGAACAGTTTCCCAGTAAACATACCACAGCGTGTTTTTTTTTTTTATTTTATTACTTACACTATTATTGATATTATTTGAATTATTTGAATTTATTTGTGCTGCCTTATGTCCAATTGACAGTAGTCTCTGCATAAAAAAAGACAATTATATATTGTGGAAGTAAATTTTTATTAATGTCGAATTTCACCCACCCACTGAGGGAGTTAGGAGTTCATTTCAAACAGATTCATTTATTTTTAACTATTCTGACTTTCACAAATTTTAACTAATGTTGCTTCTGACACACTGGAATCTGAGATGTATCCAGTGTTATTTTTTTTTAAGAATTTATGCCCTAAACCTTTTCACGTTTTGTCAAGTTACACCCAATAATTTTAATGTTTTCATTGGGACTTTATCTGATGGATGTACACATGGTAATGCGTAATTGTGAAGCTGAAGGAAAAATTATGCACAGTTCTTAATTACTGATGTATTTTTTTAGAAATAAGAATTGCATGAATATTATCCATCCCTCCTGATTCAAGACTTTGTAGAACCACATGTTGCTGATCTTTTATGTCTCAACAACTTTGCACATGAAGAAACTGAGACTATTGCCAATAGTTCTTTAGAAATAGGCTGTCAGATTCCCATCTGAACATCACATTTTTAAGGCATTTTGAATTTGTTATTTTTGTCTAGGCTTTGACTAGCCCATTTTAGCAATTCATTCATCTTTGATGTAAAACATTCCATTGTAGCCATGACTGTCTGTGTAGGGCCGTGTCTCCAGTCTCAAGTGTTTTGCAACAGGCTTTCTTTCAGAATAAATCTCGTATTTAGCTCTTTCCATCTTCTCATCAACTCCAGCCATTGTTTCCATCCCTTGCTCAGCCTGTCCACGAGATGTTCAAAGCCTGGGATATTGTTTTACGATCTTACTCAGCATTAAACTCTCCATAATATTATTCCCGACCTGTCTGCTGTGTTTCTTGATCTTCATGATGTTTGTTCTTTATATATTCTCCAACAAACTTCAGAATCCTTCGCAGAACAGATGTTTATATACTGAGATTAAATCGTGAAGAAATGCACCACTCCTGGTTAAAAACAACCAATCAGAACCAGGAAGAGTGTTGTGAATCCATTGTTGTGGCGCTGTCAATCAACCTTGTATACACACTTCTTAATGTGCAAATGGTGGAGAAACAACTCACAGTTCCAGGAAAACTGTTTTTCTGCTGTCATCGGCTAACAAGCCTTAGCATTCACAACAGTGTCTTCTTTTGGGGAGAAGCTGTAGTGTTGCAGAGAACAAGTGGGAGTCTGTGAGCAATGTACACAAGCATGATTGACAGTGCTAAGACCCTCCTCCTGGCTGTGATTCGTTGTTTCTGATTGAGCTGTGTAAATCTATAATTAGCACTTGGAGAAGAAAGGGGAGTTCATTTTTTCACACATTATCTGTCTAGTGACAGTTTTAAGTAAAAAATATACATTTTTAAAATAAAACTTACATATCCAAGGTCTAATGTGACTTCCTCTAAACTTTTGAATGCACATTTTTGACTTTTCAGCGTTCCAGTTCGTTTGGCACAACTTGCTGTTCTCTAAGCTTAGTGATAAAATTCACAACAGCTGTTTGATCCCTGACTGGACCAATACATTTCCTGGTTCAATCAGAACTGGTATTTAAACAATTCCCTTTAGGTTGCTGTTCACATTTTGACAGGATGAGACCAAAACAACACCAAGCAACTGATCAACCTGACCTTGCCTTCAAACATGATGTTTTCAGACAAAAGTGTTACAGAGTATCATCAGCAGGTTGCAGCTCATGATGACCATTTTGTTGTGAACAGAAGAAGAAGAAGAAGAAGAAGAAGAAGAAGAAGAAGAAGAAGAAGAAGAAGGATGGGATTCATGACTGACGCAAAACAATAAGTCAACTGGTGAAAAGCTCGAGACGTTCTTGTCAAGCTGTAATAGATGCTGAAGAGCCCATGACTTGTTTTTGAAACATTGGCAATTTTTTTGGTGTGGCATAAATAAGCACTATTTATGTTTTTGTTCCAATTATTCATTTGAGATGAGAAAACCACTATTGCATGTTTGTACTTAAATGCCCTACTGTCATAAAAATATTAGTGTCCTGCCAGCTTTTCACGGTTTCCATAAATTTTACTCAAAAGGAAAATATCCCTTACTTTTTGTCAATAGTGATTTTTATGAGGAATTAAAAATCATGAAATATTGCTCATTTAACATGAGAACATTTTGTTTTTTTGTAAACCTTGTGTTTCATTTTAAATCTCCACCTCTGATTAACTCAGCAGGTGAATGTGACTAATTCAATATTTGTTGGATGTTGAAAGAAAGTTTAGAGAAGATTAAAATAACATATTTGTTCTATAAGGACAGTAATTAGGCAATTGTGTTATACTTTCCGTTTTAAAATGTCATGAATCAGTAGAATGAATCTGAATGTTTATTAAAACTTATTTTTGTGCCAAATGCCATGTACCTCTACTCCCTTATTTAAGGGTTCAATGATGGCTACATTGCCTCTGCGGGTGCTTTTATTTTCAGGAATTGGCTGTATTCCTGAAAATATTATTTATAAAGGAGTTGAGATGCTGCAGATTGAAACTAGAGAAGCTTTGAATTCTCAAGGAACCCACACACACACACACACACACACACACACACACACACAAGCGCGAGCCCCGCCCCCCCCCCACACACACACTCTGTCTGTTTTTCTTCTTTAAAACTAGTTTATTCAAATACATACATTTAGCTCTGACTTACTCAAATGCAAATTTTCCCAAATGACCCACCTGTAAAATGGTGGCCACTTGACATGCATTTTGTAGAAGAGAAAGCAAGACAATAAGTATAAAATGAAGTTAAATTTCTATAACAGTTTTCGTATAAAAACCCCAAATAGAAAATGAGAATTAAAATATAAAACGTAAAAGACTTAAAGAAGGATAATGTATTTTTTTTATATCTTTTAGAACAGGTTGGGGTGATCATTATTATATATATATAGCCTATATTTTTTTTTTTTCAGTTTACCTTTTCCAAGTTTCACAAGCAGCTTTTTCATTCTCGAATAGGCTACAGTCATGTTTTTCTATCGACCTTTTTTGTTCTCTTGCACCAGAGCAGGTGAATTCCTATAACTCTACTTAATAATCTCATCTTATCTAATTATGTCGGCTGTTCTTATTTAATCTTCCAGGAGGAGCAAACTACAATTCTTTCTTTCTGCGCATCATTTCTCCTGCAGGACCACTCTCTGCAGCTACTCTTTTTCGTAAGGCTTTATCATTTCAAAGAATTGTTTTTGTCTCCGTCCTCTGACTTTCCACCCGTGCGGGTGTGTGACACTTCTGGCTGACGCCGGCAGGGTTTCCCCTGGTGTCTTACTGGAGATCGGCCGCTGTGAGCGCGCTGATAAGCTTCGCAGGAGGGGAGCTCAGCGTAGCAGCGGCAGGAGGCGCAGCAGCGGCAGGTGCGTCCTCCTCTTCCTCCTCCTCCTCCTTGTTCAGCATCCTCCTCTTGACTCCGCCCTCCTTGCTGCTCGTTTCACGCTGCGAGGATTTAAGCGGGCCCGCCGGAATGGTGAGGGCTTTCTGAGACTGACAGATTTCAAAACTTGACGGGTTTCGGGTTTCGCAGGTAAGACAGCTTCGATTCGCAACCCGGGGCGCGTAAAGCAAGAGCACAACTGTAGTCTGCGTGGGAGTCCACGTTTAGCGATCTTCTCACTTTTACAACTCTTGATTCTGTGCTGCTTTCACAGCCTACACATTATATCACATTTGGGTACAGGACCTACAAGCGGAGTTTTGTTTTTGTGTTTTGCTCAGAGATGAACTCTGAAGTGGATTACGGAGGCTCCGGGAGCAGCGGCAACGGGAAGCTGCGCCAGTGGCTCATCGAGCAGGTGGACTGCGGGAAGTATCCCGGCCTGGTGTGGGAGAACGACGAGAAGACCATCTTTAGGATACCATGGAAACACGCCGGGAAGCAGGACTACAACCGGGATGAGGATGCCGCGCTTTTTAAGGTAAGAGACAGCGGCCATGGATGAGAATAAAACTGCCAACTTATCTAAATATTTAGGCTACTGACTGAATTTAAACTTATTGTTCGTTCATTTAGAATTAAGTTCTTTTTTAGTCACTTGTTTAAATACTGATGCACGGTTGGTCTGCGGAGTATTTATGTGTTATTTCATGTAGAATGTATAGACTTAAAGATGCAAGCAGCAAACTATAAAAATGAGCCAAATTCAATTCAGTTCATGTGATTTAAATCACTACAAATATGTGTTATAATTTCAAACAAGTCTAATTCATCTATCGAAATATATAATCAATCAAATTCAGTAAAAGTTATCAGCTGTATACACTGCAATTTTAACAGCAGACAACATTTAACATGCTATTTAAAATTTAATGTAAATGTAAGAAAAAATACATTATTTTGGCAAAATATAAAGTTTTCGAGTCTAATTGCGCCACTTATCCTCGCATTCCTGCGCTGCAACCTTGTAAGATGTGACCCACTGCTTATAGATTGCCTTTCTTTTTTTTCTTTTGCCATTTTTTCCCTGCGAATTGTCTGCAGGCATGGGCGCTGTTCAAGGGCAAGTTTCGGGAGGGGATCGACAAGCCGGACCCTCCGACCTGGAAGACCCGCCTGCGCTGCGCCCTCAACAAGAGCAACGACTTCGAGGAGCTGGTGGAGAGGAGCCAGCTGGACATCTCTGACCCTTACAAAGTGTACCGAATCATCCCCGAGGGGGCAAAGAAAAGTCAGTGACTCGAACACCACCTGTACATCGAACAGCTGCATGAGTTTAACTGGGAAAGGGTGACGCTAAATCTTTTTCCGTGTTGCACGCAGGGCCCAGACCGGAGGACAGTCCCCTGAGCCCAGTGAGCTATCAGATGCACCATCCATACCCATCTGTACCTACTCAGGTAATTTACATATGCATACGAAATAAGCGGGGCGGGGCCTCAGAGAGACAGCAGACAGGCTGCTGAATGAAGCATGGAATGTTGTTCGTGCATGAATGAACTGAGAAACAACAGCTTCATGATGTGTTGAATGATGCCGAACAAACATTTGTAAAGGGAATGTACTTTAAATAACAGTGAGGGGGGAAAAAATTGCATAAGCTTAAGCAACTTTTGAACACTTGGTTCTTTGAAAAACATGTTCGAAATGGATCGTTGAACCCAAAACATTTTAATAATGTAACCTTTTGCTTAAAAGCTTCTTAAAGCCGTGCTTGATGTATGTGTTTGTAGATACCACAGTACATGCCAAGCTCTGAATGCAGTTGGAGGGATTACTGCCCGGAGCAGCCGTCCCTGCCCGACCTGCCCTTTACTCAGTGCCCCTGTCCGCCCCGCAGCCTGCCATGGCAGACCCCATCCATGGAGAACGGTACGTCATTTCTATCTATAACAGCTGCATGAGACCTATCCGTTTTACATCCACTTTTTTGGCATGCCAAGCTTGACTCCGTTCCTCTTTCTGCACAGGATACCAGCTCAGAGCTTCCATCTACTCCTACGGCCCCACAGACAGTCAGCCCTCGCCCTTCCCGCTGGACGCCAGCATCAGATCAGCAGAGGCTCTCTCAGGTGCACATGATACACTTTCACTTCACCTTTTTTTCCCCTCTCACGCCATGAAATCATAGGGTCATTGTAAAACAGGAAGCTGTAAGGCAAAATGCTTCGTGCAGATTAAAATATGCCAAAAGAAGTTTTTTTTTTCCACAGCCATATTAAAGATTTATATGCGCAGAAATCCTGTCGCCTGCCTGTTTTGTGCACCCAAAATAAAAACAGATAATCATTATGTCATCAAAGGAAAGCTTTTCAGAGATGTAACCAAAAACATGACATTTCAGAAAGAAGTGAGCAGTCTTTTCAGCCCCAGTGTAGTAAGTGGAAAAAAAAAGTTTCTTTATCAATTAAACATGTTCTTACTATACACACTAAAACTAAATATGATCCCGATAATCAGTTGGATAGAGATGCACCTACATAAATTTGACTATGTTTAAAGGTACGATGGTTAAATTCTCAAACACATCAGGTCAAACTATAATAAATTGAAAAGAAGGGCTTAATGCCATTTTGCAGGGCATTAGTGTGAGAACAGGGCATCTAAGGTCTAAAGTATGACACAAATCTTGCAGCACAGATCCTGTTTCCTAAAAAGCAGTTTTGTCAATTTCAGGTCACCTTCTACTTAAATAAACGTGGTTCCTGATTGTTTTCAGGAAATATTTCAAACTGTTTTGATCCAACTACAGTTTTGAATCTGACTGTACAGGTGACAGAAGCGTAAACAGATTGAAAAACAGGCCAGGTTTGTTTGACCCTCTTGTCGGTTTTCTTTCCTCGAACAGACTTCCGCCTCCATGTGTCGGTGTACGTTCGGGACACTCTGGTGAGGGAGGTGACCACCTCCAGTCCGGAGGGCTGCCACATCACGCCGAGCCCACCAGAGAAGCCCTACCTCCCGGGTGGTCCCGACGTGGTGCCGCTGCCTGTGGACACCCAAAGGAGGGTGGACGAGTGCCCGCCGAGTCCGCCGACCGGCCTGGAGAGCGGGGTCCTGCTGTGGATGGGCGCTGACGGACTCTACGCCCGCAGGATGTGCCAGAGCAGGGTGTACTGGCAGGGAGGCCCTTCAATGTACGGAAACAAGCCCAACAAGCTGGAGAGAGACATTGTCTGTAAACTTCTACATACACAGGACTACCTTACAGGTGAGACTTCAGAATGCGTGATCAAACTCGATTACAAATGCACTATTTTTTTTTTTTTTTTTAATAATGATTTAGGAAAAATATATGGATTTTAATGAGGTTACTTTTAAAATGTTACATTTTTGTATCAGTTTTTTTTATGTTTGTTTTTTTGAAAACCACATTGAAATTCGCACCCTTTCCTATTTAAATTGAACAAAAGAGGCTTTATTACCAAAACTAATGTGGCTTTTAATTAGAAAAAGCCACATTAGCCATGTTAAAGAGACAGTTTTGATTGTGAAATCTCATGAGTACCAAACTTGCAGCTCATTTACTGGAAAGGCCCCTTGGTAGCATCTAAGAAGAATTGTGGTGACCTTCTTCAAGTAGTTTTCATGATAAGCTGTCAGTCACATGACTTTTTACAGAGCCACATCTTCCCCACCCACATGCACTGACAGCCCCAGCTGTGACTGACAACTAATTGTATTTGCATGCTTAGTGTGACCAGGACTTTCCATTCACTTTACCCTAAAATGTCATACCACTTCAAGAGAAATTCTGGCGAAATCATTTCAAGTCCTCAGACTTATTCCAGATAACATAGCTGTTAATAATAATGTAAACCTGTGTTGTTTCCTTTTCCCCATCACCCAGAGATCCAGAGTTATGGGCTCCACGGTCGGCCGCTAAGTCGCTTCCAGGTCCTGCTGAGCTTTGGAGACGAATGTCTAGATCCTCAGAGGCAAAGGCGAACCCTCACAGTCCAGGTGACTGCTAGACTCCATGTTTAAGAAATCTTACAATGGCTCTTTGTGTAGATATATGTCAGAAGACGCTCTGATCAAAATGAAATCATAGTTTGATTTTCAGCGTTACGTTTTGAAAGGTTTCAAAAAAAAAAAAAGTAATGCTGAACTTTTAAGTTTGTTTTCAAAACTTAAAAATAGGACTTGAAAGTCTGCAGGAACTTCTCCATTGTCAAGATGCACATTTTGTTTCAAAACTAAATCTAGGTTTAGAAAAAGTTGCTAGGAATCAGCGTCAGTCTGGTTTCAGGCTTTAGGATTACCTCTCACATCTTTGATTTCTACAGCAGCATAAAGTTTGGGAGATCTCAAAATGACAAGGAAGGCTATTTCAAGCATGGCTAGCCATTCTTAATCTATTAATCAACTTTTTCGGTAATTTGTAACATTTCTTGCTAGCAATCGCCTTTTCTATCTGCAAGTTCAACAGGAAAGCAGTCAAGATAAATCTTAGTCACAGAGAAATAAGAAAAATAATAGGATTAAAAAAAAATGCTTTGAAAAGTATTTAAATAATTGAGTTTTTCTCACCATAAATTCAGCTTTTATGTGAGCAACTGATAGAAACAGACATGCAGAAATATATGTTACAGTGCACAGGGAACCAGGTGGTATCTGTGATCTTTGTATATAGGAATGAGACTGTGTTTTTTTTTCAGAAGAAAGAAAGAAATTGAATTAGCAAGTCTGTGGTAAATGGCAACAAAGTGCAACTTCCTTGGATCTTGCTAGCCTTAGAGCTTTGGCAAATGAACAAACTCATCTCAGACTTTTAGCAGTTTAAAATGGTACATTTACGCTTTGCAAGTCAAATAAAAAAAGAATAGCAACTCAAAGTGTAAAATGGAGCCATATTGAAGTGTTTTCCTCCCCTCTGTGTGTTTCAGGTGGAGCCGCTATTCGCCAGGCAGTTCCTGTTCTACGCCCAGCAGACTGGTGGCCATTACTACCGTGGCTACGAGCATCCCACAGTTACGGAGCACATAAATGCCACCGAGGACTATCCGAGAGCGATCACGCATCACCACAGCAGCAGCCTGCAGGAGTGAACCGTGAGCGGTTTGAGTGACTGTGAAAAACTTCATGAAGCAACAGAAGCATTTTTTTTTTAAATACATGGTCGTGAAATCTCAGGGACAAACAAACATGGACAACTGTGTACATAAACTGAATATTTAGTTAGCCTCTGTTTACTTAGTTTTCGATTCTGTGTATTGAACGTGTGACTGAATATGTCTGGGTGTGATAAAACCAAAAATTGCTGCGCAGTTTTATTTTAACCACACATTATTCGTTTTAGGAAATTTAAACTGACAGCGGAGGTGATTGTACTAATGAACAAAAAAGACTTTTGTGCCTTAAAAGAATAGTGCAAAGCATAAATTTTGTTTTGTAAGATGATAAAGGTACGACATCTATCCTGAGATCCACGACGTGACTGGCACTCGACTAGCTTAGAGTAAAATTGGAAGCAAGAAGGTCTGGCCTGCTTAGATCTCCAGCAAAATCCACCAAAGAGCTACAAAATGTTTGATTCTTAAGTTAGAACAAACAAAAAAAAAAAAGTATTGCTTTCTTGTTGGGCCAAACTTTCATTTTCTGTTAGTTTGTAACTGTATCTAACTCACACTTTGCAATTACAGTGTGAAACTGAGTATTATCGTTTTTTGTCCTAGAACCCAACAAGATTTTAAATGTGTACTTTTAAGCCTTAAACAAGTTGGAAGGGTTTTTTTTTTTTTTTTTTTTTACAAAAGGTCAGTTTTGCAAATTTTTATGAGTAAGCTTACTGGCTCTACTTTTGTATTTTATTTACATGAGAAAAAACATACATTCTCTCTGTACAACTAAATATCAGCTGGGGTAAGAAGCTGCAAGTTTTTTTTTATTTTATTTAACAAACCTCTTGTAAATAGGAATTTTTGCTACATATATATATATATTTTTGCTAGTGGACACTATTACTACTGTTTGTATAAGAAACTCAGGGAGCTGAATGTAGATAAGCTTCTTAACTTTTACTTTGTATTAAATGTTTCACATCTGAACAGAGCTTGTTTTGATCTGAATGTCTTTTGTCTTCAAGAATAATTTGTGTTTGTATATATATAAAAAGGAACAATAATAAAAAACAACAAGACACTGTGAGAAAGGCCATGCTCTCTTCATAATTGTGTGAGCTCGCCGGATAACGTCAGTACTATCTGTGCGTGGTTTGCACAGGAAGTGTGGTTCACATGCAGGATGACGCTGGTTAATCAAACTCCGGGTTATCGCAAACAGTACGATGACATCAAGAAGGGCGGAGAGAGAGAGGAAGAGGTTGGCCGCGCTTTCCGCGTAGAGCAGTGGAGAGAAAGCCTTCCTGACTTCTGCTAGCAGAGGTGTTTCCACTTTTATGGAAAACAATCGAAAAGAAACCACAAAAACATTTCTGTCAGCCGCAAAATAATTCAGAAGATGAGCAGGGAAGAAGTTGTCATCAGTTGAGGAGGTTAGGTTCCAAAAAATAAGTCAGAGCACGGTACTTTGGAAACCAGTGGTTGTACTAAAAAGCACGAGGAGGAAAACAGCTTAAATTATTTTCACCAAAATTTTACAACCTACCAAGAAAAAAAATCTCAAACATTTTTTCTCGGTAGGTTATAAAATGTGCATACAGTTTATGTGCACAAAATGTTCATTGGCACATAAACATTTTGTGGACACGTGCAAAAAAACAAAAAAAAACAAAACAAAAAAACATTAAAACTTGTATTTCCACTGTCTTAATCAAATTGTTGGTCGTTTTAATAAACTAAGTAAGTTTTTTCTTTTGGATAGGCTATCTTCTTGCATTGATATAAAACTATTTTCCTTCGTCAACCTGCTTCCTTTCACTCATAAGTTGTGACAATCCTCTGCTCTGATCCCAAATGAACTGCAAGAAAGTGAAACGAAATCAATACAAACGTGACAAAACTCACCATTTTGTTGGGATATTTGCTTAAGTGACAACTAAGGCCCTGTTTACATGACAATGTCAGGACAGTAGATTGGAAACGTTCTGTAGCGTTTTCAATAGAGCATTTGCCGAACAAAAACACAAAAGTCTGAACAGGGCTAAAAACACAATGCAAAGTAAGTCTGTGTAAATGCAAACCAAAAATATTTGTAAACAACGATGCCAGTCATGTCACCTTGCGCACTCAAACCCGATTTCTCCTCTGCACACAGCACATCAGCAATGGCGGACCTCTGTGTTCTGCTGCACCTCTTGAGATCAAGAGGCATAGGTTACATGTGCCAGATCATATGTGCACTTCTGAAAGACATGACTCTGGATCAGAAAGTTCACAGAGGTTACCTGCCTCCTACAGGCATGGCAAGCGCACTACCTCGTCTCCAGTGCTGTTGGAGTTTTCATCTGCAGGTGCAGGGGCACCTACAGGACATTATCTGAGGGTACGCACAATTCTATCACTGCATCTGACCCACAAGAGCACAACCGCATCTCTAACATGCATCGTGTGCATGTTGCACAAAACCAGCACAAGACAAAACCACAAAAATACTGGCCACATGTGCGTAACACACATGGCACACAAAAACAGCAGATCTAATAAATGAGACAGACAAGCAAAGTCTACCCATCTGGTCCACGGGAGGTGGAGGATGGCGATTCCCAGGAATTGTTTGAGACTTCCAGAGGAGAAGGAGATGAAGTAACAATGTTTACCTAACTTCAACTCTTTTGGCAAAGTTTCGACTAGATTTAACGGTTTAACTCTCCCGCACGGTAGATGTCATGTTCGCCCAACCGAGTGACCTGTCAGCTCTTCAGTTTGAGAAACCACGCACAAAAAAGCTGTTAAACAGGAGATAATGCCAGAATCACACACGGTAAAAAGTCCAGGCGGAGTTCACTGGACCCCTCTAAAAACTACAGGAGGGTTAAAACTCTGCTCATTTTTAGCTAGCTTCACTACATAGTCACATTCAGCTTGCAGAAAGAGCACCAAGACGGCAAATAAACAAAAGTCAGCTCACCAATAACACTCAGGTTTAGGACGTAAATGTGTCCCCGCCCCATAGATTCTCACAGATGTGGGCTACGTACAAGATGTTTTGACATAAAAAACATTTTCTTTCTCTCTTGCTTATGTTAAAGAGTTTTAGATATTAAAAAAATCAAATACATTTTTGGTTTTTACTTAAAGGAAAATCTCAAGGTACGCACTGCGCGCAAAGCCGTACAGCTGCAGGCGTTACTGCGCATGTGGCGTATTTTCCATCCGCAGTTTTGCAAACAGTTTTTTTTTTTTTTTTCAGATATGTAACAGAAACCATTTTAGGAAATGTATAAGCAGTAAAAGTTAGCTTGACTTCAACACAAGAATTGGTCCCTGATTCTCCAAAGTAGGATTGCTCTTGCAGCCATAGCTAAGATAATGGCTGCTCATAAATATTCCACAGAACCTCACCCAAAAAATGGCAAGACTAATCACCTTGCTAGCCAATTATCTTCAAACAAACAGAAAATTGTTGTCTTTCTGCCAACGACTGTGTTTTAGCACATATTTAAACTTGGCTCGTTCTTCTCATCAGCAATGGGAACTATTTTTTTACGTACATTAAAACAAAACACATCTGCTCCAGAAAAACAGGTAAATATGCTCCACAACAAAGTTGAGCCAAAACAAATCCTCTTTGATGCAATGAATTTCTCCATCTGCTCATTTACCCACTCACTATGAAGAAAACATCACGTCAGAGTAACTTTTTCTTTCATCTGGTGTTGTGATCTTTTCTCCTGAATGGAACAGAGAATAAAAAAAAATATTGTAAATAGAAAAACTCCCCCTTTTCACCTTTGTTACTGTAAACAGAGCAGGGTGAGGAGCGGATAAGGTTTTAGGCTTTGAACCTATTTTGTGAATGAATCCGTGGGAGGAAAGAGAGCTAAGTTTAGAACACAGGCGATCAAAACAACTCTTGTCTGCACTGCATGGCCTTCCCCTAGATGTAGATGGGAAACCAAGTCAGAAAAAAAAAAAAAAAAAGTTTGGGGTGTGTGAATGCAGACGATAACAGAAATCTGAAAACAAATGACTGAGAAGAGCAATTTGTGGTTTGTACATTCAGAAGATGAAATTTAATGGGTCAACCTCTGCAGCACATCTACTCTGCCCTCAAATAACCCCTCTCATCCAATCAATCTGCCTCATGTGAGCTGTAGGCGTGTTCTTCTCTCCTCTACACCACTTCAGCAAAAGAGATGCTCGCTTCGTGAGTCCCTACACCCACAACCATCTTTATCTGGGATTAAATAACTGTGTTTGCTCCCCCTGAGTAACGGCCCACACCTTCCCCACCCTGCATACGCCCTGAGCCAACCCTGCCTCTGTCCCTCCCTTAGAACAAGACGCTGACAATGACAAACGGCAGCATGTGCAAGGTGATGAGCTGGAGCTTCAGAGATGAATAATGAAAGATGATCGTTTGAACAGATTTGCACACAAACCAACTGTCTGTAACCATGCATTCACTGCTGGTTGTTCAACCGAATGTGACATTTAGACATGAAGTTAAATTTAAAGTCTAACTGGAAATGCGTTTAGTCATCACAAGTTAGTGAACATGACTTAAGGGGCTTTAGCCGAGCAGTGTAACGGGAGAGAAATTGAGTTTGAAAAAAAAAAAAAACAAGACATGGTTATCAGACAAACTAGTTTGAGTATTTAAGAAACTGTTGATCTGCTAGGATTTTCCCACACAACCATCTCTCAGGTTTACAGAGAATAAACAGGCTGGAGACGATACAAAGACAGCAGTAGCTCAAATAACCAATCAATTTAACAAAGGTATACTGCAAACACTTTCTAAAACACTATATGAATTACAATAGCAGAAGACCACAGACTAACCAAGAAATGGAAACATTCTACAATTGGCTAAAGCTCACCAAAATGGGACAAAAAAAAAAGAGACTGAAAACATGTCTCCTAATTCAAGAAGTCTTAATTTCAGCTGTTGCATTCATAATAAAGCATCAGTCCATCCTGCCTTGTAGCAACAATTATGAATGATGGTGCCGGTATGATGGTATGTTTTTTTTTTGTGTTTTACTTTACATACTTTGGGCCCGTTACTGTAACACCTGAGTATTGTTGGTGACCATATCCATTCCTTCATCACCCCACCTGCCTTCTGAGGGCTACTTCACCATGGCAATACATCACGTCACAGAGCTCAGCTTACCTCAAACTGAAAAGATGGCAAAAAGTTTTCAAAAATAATAATAATAAAAAAACATTTCTGACATCTTGATTGCTTCAGCATTGCTAGCATGACAAAGAGGTGCTACTGGAGAGCTTTTCTATCAGCACAGTGGAGATGGTACGGTTATGATCTGGAGGTTCTCTCTTCTCCAGATCTGTCTTTGTCCAGATGCCCAGACCTCTCAGGTCTTCTGGTTCAAATCTGCTCTGAATACCAAGAATCTGAACCAAACACGGAAAAGCAGCATTCAGTTTTTATGCTCCACTAATCTGGAACGAAGCCAGATTCCAGAAAGAATGTTGAAACTCTGAGTTCTTTTAAAGAAAGAAAGACTAAAACCCAATTTGTTTGGAGTTTCTTTCCATTAAATATTAAGTCAAACATTAACTTTAGTCTGTATTCCAACTTTCTTTCCTTTACGTTACTGCAATATGTTCTTTTGTTTTCATCATACACTTTGATGAAAGCACTTTGAGTTATCTGAAATGTGGTTTCCAAACAAACTTGCTTTGACTTGAGGTGTTTGTGCGTTGATGACTACGAATAAGGATGTTTTTTCAGGACGATACTGTCCTTCCGATTCTCCAACCTGGATGTCCTGCTGATTGCCACTGGACACTTTTGGGGTTCGAGACCAGTTGTAGACCGTAGATGTCCTTTGTGAAGCCACCTCTAACACAAAGAGCAGTGTTCTCTCCAGCCAACTGGACACTGGCATCAACCAAATAAATGTAATCATCAACAGAGCACATTTTTAAAACTTATTTGCTTTTGGTTCTAAACTAACAGCTGATGAACGGCTTGTTTTAGTTCAAAGGCAGTTTTTAATAATTTGCTTCCTCCTTTTGGTTTTAGAACAGTTTTTTAAAAACATCTAAAGGTGCAAATTAATACGCTATTTATGCTCATGGTAGATATGTGTAAACTTCCAGCTGCGCAACATGAAAGACTCATGTTGGAGAAAGGTTAAAAGCAAAGCAATAAAGATGTCACATCGTAGCAACTCGACCTTCAAAAGATATTTTTATCTGACAGACCGTTCAACTTCAAACTATTATGGAGTGTAGGTTTCTTTTATTAATGCACATTATAAACTACAGCAACTTTTCATCCTTTAAATAAATCCTGATTTGGACTCTAGTTTAGTCTGAGAGGAGACTCTGCATCCAGTGCTTTCTCAAACACTCAAGATCCCCACATGAACTCATTTATGGTCAGGCATGATTAGCATAACCAACACAGATGGGACTGTCCTGCACAGTAACAATGAAATCCACTCATTTAGTGTCTTCAAGATTAGCTTTACAGACATTTGTGTTTATCATAGTAAAGCAGAAATTGAAAGTGATACAGAGGAAAAGAAAACAGATATGAGTAAATGATAAAGCTATAAGAGCAGATAATAGCTACAGTTTTAGATGACTGCACACAGGTTATTACGAGATGATGCAGGGTAGTGGAGAGGAAGGTGGACTGAGATTATCTCTTGATGGGCTGGATGTTGGAAGGCTGGAAGCAGGTGAGCTGGAGCTGCATGCTGCTCTTAAACTTGTTCAGCAGCTCCTCTAGTGACCTGGAGACCAAAACAAACACGGAATGTGTGAAATCGGTCTGTAAAACTGTGCATTTACAGAAACGGTGTCAGAATTGAACTCACTTCTTATCAGCCCCGCTGTGCAACTGAGGCAGCGAGTCCAATGCCTGCTTGAAGCTGGCGCTGAAAAAAAAAAAAAAAAAAACATTTTATAAACACAGTTAAGTTTACTTAAACTTTATTACCAGAGAATACAGTTCAGGGCGAGTCTATGCATGTATCCTGACATGCACACTGACCTACTTACATGTACACACAAGACACACCACACAGCAGGCACACAACAGAACCAGATTACTTTCACTTCCTTTCCAGAACCCACCAACTAACATAAATAGGGATTTGTAGGTGAGGGATGTGCGACTGTTAGGATTTATGCCTGTGACATGCACGGCTATAAATCACTGGCTATACATGTTTGAGGGCTGTACTCACTTGCTATCAGGGTTTAGGTATGCGGCCACTGCGTCTCTCAGGGCGCTGAGCTCGAGTCGGGCCTGGATGTGAAGCAGGGAGGGGTGAAGGACGGTGGTAAGAGGTTAGGTTTGAAAAAAAAGAAAAAGAAAAGAACAATAAAAGCCAGCGAACATGAAATCTAGCCATCATGACCAACTGACAGCAGTTAGCAGATGAACTGAAATGTGGCATTATCAGAAACGACTGGTGGATCCCCCCACAAATGTGGTGTTGACTTATGAGTCAGGGTCTTACTATATGACTGACAAACAGCAAAACGTGTGTGTGTGTGAGAGAACGCGTGTGTATTTTAGTGTGTACCTGCAGGGCTCCGTTCTTACTGAAGGATGACACGCATTGCATGAGGCGACACATCTCGTCCGCTACCGATTCCACGATTCTTGACAAAACCCGGGGAACCAGGTCCTTTGAGACGGTGAAGACCTGTTGCAGAAAAAGTTGAGTTTCACAAAGAAGTGCAAAAAAAAAAAAAAAAAAGAGGGGGTGGGGTATAGGGGAAGGAGGGAGGGTGGGTGTGGGCAAGGGCGTTTGTACCTCAGCGTGGACGGCTATGATGTTTACAAGAGCTTCCTTCAGGTAATTCCTTACACCTGAGGGAGAAGGCAGTGAAAATGGGATACATTATGCAAAATATTGCAAAAACAATGAATACAAAAATGAAAAAAAAAAAAAAACCCATAAAGGAATTAAAACACATAAATAAGCATTGATATAAGCCATTTTATTGCAGCAGTATAGATGCTTAGGGTCAATATTCTGCTGGAAGGTGAACCTTTACCAAAGTCTACACTCTTTTGCAGTCAGGATCAGGTTTTCTTCCAGATCTGCCGTCATTTTAGCTTCAACCATCTTGACATTAACCCTGACCAGTGACCATGGTCCTGCTTAATGAAAGCAATCCCACATCATAGTACTGCACCCTGTCGGATGATGTATTCAGGGCGACTTGCAGTTTTATTTTATACCAAACGCAGAGTTTCACACAGAAGCACAATCATAAATCCTTGTTTGGCATGTTTCTTACATGGCTTGTGGCTGCCTTTCTCCATTAGTTTTACTGTAGCCTAAATACCAGATCTATGGTGTGCATGACTAATAATTGTCAAAAAATTCCATCTGAACAGTGGATCTCTTGAACTCCTCCAGAGTTTCCATGGGCCTCTTGGCTGCTTCTATGAGTAATGCACTCTTTTCAAATTCTGTTAGATCAGATGGACACCTGTGTTTTTTGTTTCATTCTCCGTTTCCGTTTTATTCTCTCTTTTTAGATGATTGAATATCCACAGAATATCACAGGACAGAAAAGTTTGCAAAAGTTTGTTTTAGTCAAACAGATCACTTTCGGTCATTGTTAGGATAACTTAACCCTTCATCAATGATGAAGTTGATCTGATAAACAGATCAACTTCATCATTGATCCGTTTAACATGATTCATTATATTACATTTTATTTAGTAGTTTTAGAGAAAACAAGGTTGAATACAAGTGTTTGCAATGTTATTCATATAGTTTTTGTAAACTATGTTCAAAACCATGTATTACTTTTTCTTCCACTTCACACGTATTGAGCTGCTTTGCATTGAAATGTCATATAAAAAAAAAATCATTAAAATACATCCTTATTTTAATGTAGTTACTTGTGTAGTGAGACCAAATGTGTAAAACATATGACTTATTTTGCAAGGTACAGTATATGACAGATTCTTCCCAAGCAAGAACTGAGTCTGAATTGTATTATTTAAAATTGTTTATGCAAATGTTCTTTACAGCTATGCACTGCAGGAAGTTGCAGAGACGGCATTGTCACAACTATCTTCTAGCAAAGTAACTCAGTAAAGAAGAGAGAAAGGATCAACATTATCTCAATATCTAAGACCCTTACACCACTTTTACCAGTTGTTTTGGAACTTTTGAGCTAGGCCTGCTCTGAGGTTAAGATACTAATATACAAACCCCACAGCAATGTTCCACTTTGTTATTCACAAACAGAATAAAAGTTAGAAGAAAAACACACATTGCACTTTAAAGATTGCAGTTGCTGAAGAAGGACAGTTACCAGTTCCAGAAAGAGCCGATGAAAGTAGAGTTACTCGATACAGAATCTTACGATGGCGATAATGTTGGTAAATATCGAGATGACGATTTTAGTTGTGATATATGCCTATTTTATTTAATTTCTTCCTCATCTGGTGCTTTTCACCAGCAGTTTCATGAGGTGTACCAGTCTGTTCTGTAGCAAAGCCCCCCACGGCATGAAGCTTGAAAGCTTTCATTTTTCCCTTCACAGGTAACAATGGCCAAGCAATTAACATTTTCCTGTGATCAGAGCAGAGGACATGTCTCCATAAATTACTGTCTTTAACCTAAAAGCATTTGCAACCGTTAATCTATCTTTTATGTTACTTTTGCAGTAATGGTTTCTTCCTCTTTGAGCGGCCTTCCAGCTAATGCTGAGAAAAGACATGTTTCACTTTGGAAAACGACTTTCCGTTTAACTTCAGCTAGTATCTTCACACGGCCTTATGGTTTTGTTCTGAGGTTGACATGTTTCATGCTAAAACATTCATATCTGGGACACAAACGGTGATGTGTTTACAAAGCCATGATGTCATCATGTGGGCTTCCCCAACCTGTGTAAATGCATAGTAATCTACGTATATACAGACACCTGACTTTGAGGGAAATTACTCTCTTATTACTAACAATTTTGGCAATCAAACTAACCTAAAATACAAAAAGTTCAGTCTCATTTATCCCCAGTAAGTGGGGAAAAAAGTTGTATATCTTTTTATACCCTGTGTGTTACCTAGTTTTAACTACATTCCTACATTAGACTGTTTCGCTCTGGTTAGGCATGCAAAATTGTTTTGGACACATTTAATAAAGTTCTTAAAAGAAGACTTGCAAATATCAGGTATTCAGTTGACTTACATTAGTTTGTATTGACACACAGTTAATAAAGATGTCCTTTGGTTTCTGAATTTTTGTAAAAAAAAAAAAAAAAAAAAATTCCAATTAGGAAATATTATAACCAAACAGAACAATTTTTATCCAAAGTAAATGGTAAAAAACAGACCTTAGTTTATATGTGGATCCAAATAATCTTACGTTTGAATTACCAGTCCACATGTGACCAACTGAGATAATTTAGCTTTGAATGTGTTCATTTTTCTCCAAAAGGAGCAAAGAAACAAGCAGCCAAATATGTAGAAGCAATGCATAAGAAGCTGCAACTGCAATGGTGTTTTTACCATATTTTTTTTCTTGAGGAAGATTCAATGCGGTTTGGGGCCGGGGGTTAATGTGCAAACATGGTAGGTTGAAAATATAACATTCAGTGAACTCTGACAGCGAAACAGCCAAATGCAGCAACAGAAAGAAAGTACTGAAACCGGATTTTTAATGCCTTGCAGCACCCCACACGCTTACAGGAGTCCCACACAAAGAGCAACAAGTGAAAGTCTCATATCCTAGAACGGTGGTTTAGTGTCCAAAATGTTCCGCTTTCACATGTGGCCCAGGCATACAAACTCTTAGAGGCTGCAGAAAACCAGTGCAAGGCTCAAACTTGTCATTAGGAAATTTTGTGCGATAATCTGCCTGCATCCCACCTGAAAAATTCAATAGACTCATGCTGTCTCATATCCTGTGTTTAAGGTAAACCACGTATTTTACATTCTCATTCCACCTGAGTTTGGAGTTCATCTGGTGACAGAAATGTCAAAGTAAACCTTTGCACACACCCACAGCTCCAACATAAAGGCCATGAGAGCTTCAGGCAGAGCAGCAGAATGATGTTTACAGTAAGCCATCAAAGACTTGTACTCCACACATGACACATGTGAACCACAAATCTACAGATCAGAGCACAGACAACAAGTTCTCATGCTCCACGGCTCTTGGCGGCTCCTGAATGATGCTGTCAGGGTCAGTTGGTGGTTGCTCTCGGTGAATTCCCAACTCTTTTAAATCCTCACTTTTATCAAGCCAAAGAAGCTTATCTAATACCTGAAGGTGTCTGGCAGTCTCTCCAGTCGAAGTATCCAGCATACATGCCGGGCTCCAAGGAACCGGCGATTGGATCGGCTCGTCTCTCGATGTAAGCTTCAAAAAGTTTTCCATCCA
Organism: Poecilia latipinna; assembly: GCF_001443285.1. Lineage (NCBI taxonomy): Eukaryota > Metazoa > Chordata > Actinopteri > Cyprinodontiformes > Poeciliidae > Poecilia > Poecilia latipinna. The sequence continues at coordinate 508,396 of NW_015113138.1, read as the reverse complement.
ACTCCCGAACGGCGTCTAAACTCACCTGGAAGGTTACAGATAGATGGGAATTAACAAAAACCAAGGCTACGCTCACAGAGCGGGTCTAGATGCTCAATTCTGATTTTTTTTTTTGTGGAAATCTGATTTTTTTTGTGTGTGATGCGACTGCAATTAGACTCCTGTGTGAATGGTTCACAAACCTAAAGCGACCTGAATGAGCAGAAGAAGAACCTTGATGTCACACAGTAGTGCATTGTTTCTAGAAGTAATAATGCACATTGACTTGATCAATTTTAAAGTTGAAGTTCAGCAATGGAGCAGACAGTATTGTCACAAGATCATGAGACAAATGGCAAATAGCAATGATCTGTTGTGGAACACTGACTGCAACCTCTGTAGAGAAGTCCATTTGGATGTGTATATGGAACCAGAAGTTGGGTGATTGTGATGTGATGCGCTTTACAAAGACTTATTTCATATTTTCATATTTTATCATTTTTAGTAATTGCGTACGTTACGATTTATCATGTTGGGTTTTCTGGTGCAGAATTATGACATAATGAGACATGACAGTTCAGACTGTAGATCCTTTGAAAACAATCGGATATAGATCAGATTTAGTACCACATACTGAAGCGATTGATTCATATTGAAAGGTCAGAATTGGAACTTTCAGAGAAGAAGTCAGATATGGGTCACATTTGCCCACTTAATGAATGTAGCCATCCTCTCCTTTATTTCTAGAACAGTGGTTCCTCAGGAACTGATGTCCTCCATGTTTCAGATGCATCTCTGTTCCAGCACACCTGATACAAACGATTGCCTGACCTCCTCTGAATGCCATCAAGAGCTGCCGAAGCCTGTTAATCACCCACTTAAATCAAGTTTGAAGCAGCAGGACGACATCTAAACCATGCAGGACAATGGTCCCTGAGGATTATGGTAGGCAACCACTGTTCCAAAGTTTCACGTATAAAGTATTGTACTTTATTTCATGTAGGTGCACATAAAATATGTTTTTTGCAGGTTGTAAAACGGGTATAAATAAACCACACGTTAAACTGAAACCAAGCTTAAATGGGAGAACTGCGTTTAAACAAATCTCACACCGCATTCCTGCTGATTTGAGCTCTGTACTTTGACTGGGCCAAAACAACACCTGAATCCTGTTTAGCGACTGTGTTGCAGATTTGTAATTGAGGTCATTGTCCTGATAATGAAGCAGTTTGGACCAAGCTTCAGCTGTTGGACAAACTACTGCTGGAATGCTGCGGTATACAGACTGAATGACTGCAAGGTACCCAGAAATACAAATCAAACCCACATCATCTCTTTTCCACCACTATGCTTGACAGGTGGTATGAGGTGTTTGCCGTTTGGTTTTCTCCAAACTTTACACTGCGGTTCATTCAATGCAACTTTGCAAACCAAAGTCATCCTTCAACATTCTTTTTTTTTTTTTTTTTTTAAAAAACATGGACTTTCTCCTTCAAATATTCCAATTTTTCTGCTAGTTTTTCATCATGAGATTTAAGATTTAACCAAGTCCTGTAGAGTCTGAGATATTTTGGTCAGTTGTGTCTCCATTGCACAATCTAACCTTGGGGTGGATTTACTGGAATCGAACAATTTGCACATGTCTAAAATGTTCTCCCATCTGTGAATAATTTTTCTCTGTGTTTACTGTTCAACTTCAAATAGTTGGAAAGTGGCAACATAATCCTCTTAACAACAGTGTCCTACCATACATCATTGCTGATATCTTTCCACGCTAGGTTTCCACCCTGCCAAAACTGCCCGTTAGTGGAGGTCAGATTGATGATGATAAAGTGATGAAAACTTTGCTGCTACCGTTTCATTTTAAATCCCATTGAAGCCGTTAAAGTGTACTTAGTTTATCAAACAGTCGTTGCATTTTAGCCTTATTGTTTGATAACTAATCAGTATGAAATGTGTAGTGTTTTGTAAATTGACACTTTGATTAATGTTACCTCCTAATTTTTTACTTCTGGAACAAGAAAAATAATAAAATTTTATCTGCAAATGCTTTCTAATGAACAATGCTAAACTATCAAAATTTATATATGTGACTTGTGCATTTTCTTAAATTATTTTTGATCAGAGATATGCTAATGATGATAATATTCTATACAGAGCAACAATTTTATGCCAGATGCAAACTGGGATTTTTTTCTTTTTCACCAACACTTTCAGAGCTATTTTAATCAGGCAGTCTAACACCCATATCATGTTAACATCTTGATGAGGCTCTAACTCAAGCTTTCAAAGAAAATAATGATCAACTGTTTTTACTGGAAAACCAACCGAACTTTTATTTTCTTTGTGATTCAGCCATTAGTCATTGTGTGCCACTGTGTGACTGTGTCTGAGTGAGTGAAGAGAAAGTGGTGAAAATTAGCTTTAAAGACAATGACATTTACCTTTTTTGATTAAGAGTCATCACTCTGCTGAGAAACACAACCTCATTCATCAGAGCTTTGATGTTACAGACACCTCAGCAAACCACTTAACAGAATAACAGCATGAATGTATGAGTACAATGCACTTTGGCTGCAGTTGACGCCCGTCCTAAAAAGGAGTCACGGTTTCGGCTACAGACCCGATTGATCTTCTCTGTCCCCGTCAAGCCGTGCTTCTCGAAGTGGTCGGCCAGGTTCAGGAAGGTGTGCCGTTCCAGGTATTGGCAGTTACTCAGGATGATCAACAGGCGCTGCTCCTGTGCACAAAACAATCCCAAGTTTTAACTTCCATGTTCTACAAAGAAGCCAAAGAAATTTAAAATTGGAACATTTTACTCACTTTTCATTCATCTATCTATCCATTTATATGTATCTATCTGGACGAAATGAGTCTGTGAAAGCTCACGTATGATGCATGAGTAACATTGATTTTCTTAAAGAGTGATAAGAAAATAAACTTGTTGACTTAAACCAAATTAAACATTCACTTTCAGGTGGGCTTTATTGACTAATAATTATATTTATATATTAATATATCAGTTTCATTAAATCCAACCCAAAGGCATATTCTCACAGTGGTTTCGAATGAGAGGAATACATTATGAAAATATGTTTATTCAATATTCAATATTAACACCTCAATTTTATGTCTGCATGTGTGTTAATATGGAATTAGAAATTAAATAATTATCTTGCATTAATCCACTAAAAGAATGTTGTCAATCACACAAAATAGTGCTCAAATAATTACTGAGACAAAAAAATTGCATTATAAACTAGATACTGAAGCAGCTCTGTCACACAAGACAAAGTTACATACCGCATTGTTTTGAAGCAGACGGAAAAAGGACAGTTTCTTTAAGATATTTTTTGTGTGATGTGCATTTGTTTTCAGCCAACTCATTATTATACTCCCAAATAAAATCTGGATACCAATTGCCATCACAAGTCGTCTAATTACTGAATTAAGTTAATTTGTGTGTCATTTTGTCTCAGTATATAAATAGTTATTTAGTGAAGAGAAAACAAAGCATTGATAAGTGAAAATAATCTGGAAGAGCTGCAAAAATAATTAAGCTCAGGTGGAAATATATGTGGATAGGAACAAATTATTAATATGTGACTTAATATGATCTTAAATCCTCTTATCCACAAATCTGATCTTTATGTATGAGTGGCAATAGGAGAAAACCACTGGACATCCTGTCTGAAATTAACCACAAGTAGGGGGCGCAACAAACATTTGCTGTAGAAAGTGATGTGATCAGATGAGACCAAAACTGAACCTTAAGGCCTACGTGCAAAATATTACAAAATATATTTTTTCTGTAAAAAAATAAATGCATTAAAGTTTGTAGTTTTAACATAAAATGTTAGAAACTTCACAGGTCTTCTTTTATGAGATACACACACACACATATATGTTTGTCTAATCACTCATAAACTACATACAAAAAAACTACTCTTAAGTAACCGGTACTCTAACATAACGGGATTAGGATACATTAAATTGTACTTATTTTTTAATAATACAAGATTTGTTGTTTTGGATTAATCTTGCATACGAGCAAGATTGCCAACTCAATATCTCCTTCTGTCCGATTTTAATTTTAATTTCCACAAACTCACAATAACCTTCCAAAACTGTGCAGATGGAGGTACAAATTTATAAAATAACCAAATCTAGTTCTTAGAAACAGAGAGATGACTGGGTGATAAGCTTGTAGTGTGCCAACCACGAAATGTGGCGTCACTCGCAGCACGTTTGTTTTTCATGCTCCAGCGATAAGAGCCTCCAGTTGGCTACAGAAACCTGATATCTATTAATGGCTGTCTGGTTTGCATCCTCACATGCTTTTTAGCAAGTCGTTCTCAAAACAAAAACATCAAAAATACTGCATGAGTGAAATCCGTCTCGACTCTGGTCATTCACCAGAGCTCCGCTGCCAAACTCCCGCTGCTCACATCGGGCTGGGGAAACCCCTTCTGCACCTTGCTCCATTTCCCTTTACCAGAAGCACCCCGTACCCTGCTCTTCCTCCCAGCCGCCTCCCCTGCGTTTTACCCCTCCACCAACAACTCAACCAAGTTACAGGAAACAAGGACGTATCTGCTGCTTGTCCACAACCAGGAAACAGCCTGATAACATTTTGTGGTTCCAGTGACTGAGACGTGTGTTTGTCTAGTTGGGTTACATAGCGAGCCCACGCTCGGGTGACGCTACCAGGCGCAAGCTGGCTGTAGGACTCGAGGTTATTAAATCGAGAATGCTCTGTAAAAACTATAATGATTTTGCTTACAGATGTCGGAATGGATCCCTCCTGGATGCCAGAAAACCGATCAGGAGAGGATAGGTCCACTGAAACGTTGCTGAACAGAGAGGAGACATTTCTTTTTCAGAGGAAACCACAATACGAACTAAAAAACTGAAAAAAGAAATCTTCAAAATACTCACTGAGATACATCAAAGTCTTCATCTGCCTTCGTACTCAGCTGCTCCAAACAGTTTATAAAAACCTAAGGTGAACACATGGAGATCCCACATCACTTCCACAAACATCAAAGCTGCGAAATTCAGTCTTATACGCTACTATGAGTGAAAACGACAAAAATTAGTGGAAAAAAAAGATCTGCAGATTGAAAAACAAAACCCCCCCCCCCAAAAAAAAAAGAGGGAAGTTCTGTTTTCATTGTATGTGTTTTGTCTCCATTGTGTCAATTGTGATTTCTAATTAATTCCATGTGGTGGAACTGGTCAATACTGGCAACAAAAGTTGATCTGTGTCGACAGCTAAGGATTGAGAAACATCCTCAGCAGTGATCGGCAGAAGCCAGCAGAAAAGGCAAATATAATATGGTGTCATGTAGCAATTTATACTTTATTTTAGATTTTCCATTTTTATCACTTTACAACCATGCTAGCTTTTTTTAAATGGGTGCAACCTGCAGGTTGGGTCTACTGGGAATTTCCTTTTTGTAAATTTTTATAAAAAAAAAAAATAAAAAATAAGAAAAAAAAAAAACATCTTCAGTATAAATATTTTGAAAAAGGAAACAATGTCAAGGATTTATGCATGTATATGCAAACCTATACATATATGCACAACTGTGGACATGCATGAAAAACACAAAAATGCTTCTGGCATGCGTGGATTTTGTTCCAGAAGATTCAGAGTAATGAAAACCTGAGTGGGTTTTAGCTACAGTGCACACAGTGATCTGTGGCTCCTTTATGGGAAACTTCCTCAAATCATACAAGAAATGAATCTAATAAAAGTAAGCATGTATTATTGAGGTCTGCAGATGTTTTCTAGCACACTTTACCTTCATGATGCTCACGCTGAGCTGTGCTGCCTTGTCCTGGACCTGGTCTAACTGCAGAACCTGACAAATACAGGAAACAAAGCCTAATGTAATCGAATCAGTGGCTGTAATTTGTCAAGCATAGACATAAATCTGTCAGAGGGGTTTTCACAGGATAAAGTGACCTTTAACCTTTTGCGCTGAAGGATTTCAAACTTCGCTTTCACTCATTTCAAAACCTACATTGATTTCTCCTGCTTTGATTTCCAGCGGCTCTTTCAGTGACTGCAGCATGTGGACCAGGCACTGTTCAAACTTTGAAGGCTGCAAAAAATATCAAAGACAAAACATGCGAGAGAGACTTAGAATTGTGGGCTGAAGAATAAAAGCAAGTCAGATTAAAGCCAGGCAGCAGGTGCACGTTAGAGTCGGTACATTATTATGTAAGGGGGCGTCACTTCTCTTTTTTTCAGCTTGATCTGTGATTTCCACTGAAAGTGCTTCACAACATAATAAGCAGCAGATAAACCCTAATCATTGTCTCCTCTACACTATGTGATGTAGATGCTCAGACAGTTACAATGCTACAGAGTCAGATTTGACGCTAGGATACGTTGGCCTGTAAGGTGCCGATGTACTGTTGCTGCAAAAAAGCACCTGACAGATACTTATGCTGTTAAGTCCTACGCATGTCGCAAGGATTTTTGTAGTTTTTCCATTTTCGTTTGCATTTCTGTAAACTTCATGGACTTAGAACACTTATTATGTACATTTTTTTCCATTACTTAAAGAATGAGAGTTAGCCATTTTGTCTTGAGCAGAGTAGAAACTTTAGGACATCAACCTTAATAAAGTCTATAAAAATATGAGATAAAATGAGGTATTTCTGAAAGAATTTCATAAAAGCTCAGACAATCACATACAGGATGATATAGTATTCTTATTGGAAGATGATTGCATAAAATCTATTTTTGATTTTGCAAGCAACAAAATGACTCGATTCAATTCAAAGCCCTGAACTAATCCGAAAAAGAAATTAGATCTGATATAGATCAGATTAGATTCTGTTAGATGTAATGAATAAATAAAACATAGCAATATTAAAGAACAAATAAACAAAGAAACAGGGTAATGTTTATAAAGTAAAGAAGAATGTACTGAATTAGGGTTGGTTCTAAGTGTTTGCGGGAATATATCTACCGCGTTTAGTTCTGTAAGATCGAGCACTGCTTGGTGTGGTAACTCATTCTTACCAGACTGGTGATTCCCTCGTTATCTACAACCCAATCTTCCTTTTCGGCAAGCCTCTTCACATCTAAATGGGGAAGAAGCAATGCAGAAATGACTTCAAACCGTTCAACAATTTACCGAACAAGAATCCCTTATTTACAAAGAACGATAATAAACAGACATTGTTGTGCATTTCTGAAGAAAAACCAGGCAATGGCAAAGAAAATCTACCTTTCTGCAGAGACCTCAGTTTGTTTGGTGTTATGTGACACGGGTATAGGGAGTTCAGCGAAAACCAGTCGCTCTTCTCAAAATGACCATACCTAACCACAAGTGAAACTGAACATGTCTGGTTTTGGTCTCATAACACTTTCTCCATTATAACCCTGGAGGCTGCAGGAGGCAAGAAGAGCCTGACCAGTAAGAAAATCAATGCAGGCAATTCAGATGATTTATTAGAAAATAAATGCTGAGGAGTTTTTGGTGATTTCTCTTACTGCTTTACATCCATCAACAGTAATTTTCTTCACTTCTAAGTGACTTTCTTAAATTCTGCCTTGTATTTTTGGGTCTACTGTGCACAAAAGTTATGTGAAAATTAGAATAAATTATCAGTTTTTCTTCAAGACTTTCTTGATGCAAGTATGCATTTATACAGTGATTTCACCCGATGTACAGCTGTAGTACTTCAATATACAATCCTCTGCATAAATGATCAGAATTCCTTGTACAAATATGTAAAAAATAAAATAAAGGAATGACAGTAACCTAATTTTACAACAGAAACTTGAGGAAATTCAAACCTTTTTTTTTTTATTTTATTTTATTACAATTGAAATACAATTGAAAATAGGGTTCATTTTGTGATTGGCTCTCTAACAATTTTCCCTTTGAAAGACAAACAGGCCCACAGCATCAGATCCCCTGCCATACTTAACTGTGGGCAAGAAGTCCTTTACATATGTTCAGATCCACAAACACAACTTAATTTCCTCTGCTGCCCTACAGTTCCACTGTGCATCACCATCACATCCAAACTGATGAATCCCAATCGAGCATGAAAATATCCACTTTCCACCATACACACATTAGACACAAGAAAACATTAAATTAATTATTCTGACAAATCTCTTCATCCACATGAAATCCCATCTCCATTGACTGATAAGGATGCCCAGCTCATTTTTCTTACACGTAACCCCAAAAATCATTGATCTCTGAGGAAATTTGCTGTGATGTTTGTTCTCCACACTCTCATCCTAAACGTTCCACTGAGATGAAACCAAGTTGAAGTTCCAGAATTTTCTTCTTCTAGGACTCTGGTTCAACACTGATCCATTATCCATGGCTGCTGCTTTTAACAGATTAGCCGTTTTGCACATTTGATTTCTAAGTATTCAATCACATACACCGAGTCAGCCAATTTGATTTTCATGCTTTTTTTGTGTTTCATTCCTCTTTTAAGGCATGCATTTCTGTCTTGACACTTCAGCAGATTCCTTAGTCAACATGCAAGAATCCCATTATAATCTTAATGTTTTGTTTGCAACTGATTTGCAAGTTTGTGCTGAAGGATTGGCAGCTGTCTTGTATATGCAACGTTTCCTGCAGTAGTTTTTTAAGTGTTATTCTTGTATTCTTATTTGTGAATTTAGACTTGTGCAGTACACCTAAATGAGTTCATGAATACTTTTCTTTATTTTGGTTTTAAAAACATTAGTATAATAATTAAGACATTTCTCAACTTTTTTTGAAGGCATTTATCAAAATAATTTTATTATTGCTATAGTACATTCCATGGTGTGATAATTGTGCTTCATTTTTTCCTAAAAAATAAAAAATATATGTAATACCGTTCTACAGTTTTATTTTAGGGGTTAAAGTAAAGTGCACATGTGGACAGCAGCTGAAGTAAACACTAGAGCAAATTGCCAGCCCATAATTCAGAAAAGTCTGCAAAGTGTAATAAAAATAAACTCTGTCCTCTTTCAGAGATGAAGCCGACATGATCAGATGCAGATGGTTTAATGGGCAATAGTTCCCCCGTTCACTTTCCACAGCTTCCACTCAGCGGACACCGTCTCACCTTCTGACGTGTGGAGCAGTGTCACCATCAGGCAGTGGACCCTCAGGTCCAGCAGCAGATCCTGGATCACCTGCAGCAAATCATTCGGGATCTCCAAAGTGGACAGCGCCTCGTGACAACCCCTGGGCGAGAGACGCACCAACATCATCAGATCAGATGACCAAAGTCAGTCATTAACAAAGTGGCGGAAAGGAGGCAGATGTTAAAAAACTTGGGAGTGAGAACCTGACAGTGTGGATGATCTGCGTGAACCAGGCTCCGGTCAGCTCCGTCTTGTCCTCCCAGCCTCCATAAACATGAAGCTCTCCTTGCGGTAAAGTGGTGGGGAGCAGAGCGCCGCGAATAAGCTTCACAAGCCTGTTTGTCAGCTCCTCGATCATTTTCTACAAAATGAAAAAAAAAAACAACAACAAAAAAAACCCCATAAAACATGTAGAAACCAGATAACAGACCTTACAAAAGAAGCTTAAGTCTAAGTGAAATAAGCTTCATACTTTGAAGTCATTCTGTCTCTGTCTGGCATTCTTCTTGGACTTTTCCACCTGGCCAGATTTCTCTCCAGTCTGAAAGAAAAAAAAAAAAGTTTTCCAGTTTGAAAAGCAGTTAACATAATTTTCTAAGGTAGGTGAGGAGACTGGTAAGATGGTGAAACATTTTCTTTTTTTAAACAAAGATAACCACTAACAGGAACACAAAGGATAATTTTCAGTTTGCTTCATCAGTATGGAAAAATATAGTGTTTTACATAATTTTGCATCTGGAACAGTTTACAGTGTTTTCAAGGATATCACAGAGCCTATTCTGGTCTAGTTTTGTAAACATCCTTTGAGGCTCAGGTTGGGGAAAAACCTGGTAATGTTATTGTTCCTGGAAACCCTGCAAAAAACGGCAAGCCCATCACTAGACATGTATCCCTAGCAACATCCTCCAGCTGACACTGGAGAATCGCAAAGCATTCTCGCATCAGAGGGGTCACAAATTTACTTCAGAAAACTCAGAATCTACAGGTTTAACACGGTGCGGGTTAAGATTAACACCACACAGCAACCTGAACACACCATGAAACACGGTGGTGGCAGAAGCATCCTGTGGGAAAGCAAGTCTTTAACAGGGGCTAGAAAGTTGGTCAGATGGATGAAAAATTGCTAAAGAGAAGCAGAAGCTTATTAAATCTAGACTTAAGTTTTAACTTTGCTGTTATTTTCACATCCCAGTTGTTTGCAGTTTTTATTTTATTTTATTTCTTGTAAATAGTCTATTTTTCATGCGCATATACATCCAGGCACAACTTGCACATTTTTCTCGTCTAAATTAACCAGCAAAGCTGCATATTACTTTTGATCTGAATAGGATATTTTTCAATAACTGCACTGTCTTATTGTTCTTATGTTGTAAATTTGTCATTATTGTAGAGTCTCTTATTCTTATGCATATATTTTCTTTTTACTTTTGGGCCATTTGCATGTTCCCATTTACCTTAACTTGCTGCTATGACACCTGATTTTTTTCCACTATGGGAACAATTTTATTCTATTCTGTTTTTAAATATATCTGCACAGTGGCACAGTTGGTAGCATTGTTGCATTGCAGCAAGAAGGTCCTGGGTTCAATTCCCTGGAGATAGGCACCGGCACCCCTCCCAGCCCCAATGGGATAAGGGTGTAAGAAAATGGATGGATTACTAAAATATGCAGAAGAGAAAAACTGTGAAAAACTACTAGTCCCGCAAAGTTTTGAATTCAGCAGAAAATAAATAAATGACCCACAAGTCCCTAAGCTAACATTTGTTAAAATTTTAAACAATCAACTGTTGATTGATGTTTAAAGACTGAAATTTTGATGCACTTAATAGTGCTATTTTGTTTTTAAACCTGACCTGCAGATCATGGACCAGAGCCAAGGTGAAAATGGCCTTGGTGCATCAGTGAAAAAAAAACAAAACGGAGTTTTCCAATTATTCTTTTTCTTCTCACTCTGAATCGTTTACCTCACTAAAAAGACTTCCATTGACGTAGGAGATCCACAGCTTCCAGAAGTTTGGCAGCTGACCGATCACCACGTCTGAGAGTTTCTCCACAAACTGGACCTGCTGTGGGGTTTCAAAGCGCCACGCTGGAGGAAAGAAAAGCTTATTATTCATTAAACTCAAAGTCGTGTCGTGATGTGGGTAACTACACAACAAAAACCTTCCTGGAAGACAAACATTTTTTTCTTTTTTTGTGGCCTTACTGTACTAGCTGATAAGAGGAGATTCCCCTAAGCACTGTATGTGACAGAAAGTGTTACACACATAAACATCAGTGTAGCGGCAGGGAAGCCCCTCTGCGGCACCTTGTGTGTGGGTGATTTTACACTCACTGCTGGGTCGCGCCGACCGCAGACTGCCCCCTCTCTTCAGAGACGCGGAGTGGCCGAGCCTGCCGAGCGCTGCCAGATGGGTATCCCCCTCCAGACCCAGAGCGCCGACACCCACTGACCCACGCAGAGAGGAGAAAAAACAACACGTGCTTTAAATAGCAAATAATCAAATGAGCCATATTCCTAATTCCACATTCCTCGATAAGCTGAGCAGGTTTTCACACCAAACAATCCTTCCTTGTCTTGTCTTTATTTATGTTCTGATCCAGACCCGCAGCTTAGAGACATCCAAGTTCTGTCCAGAGTATGGGGGTCTGCAAGTGCAGGGGTGAAGTGGGTTTAAACTGTCCACAATGTCCTCAGTTACATCCAGCAGAAGACATCCACTAGATGGCAACAGAGAGCCATGGAACTGCAACGACGGCTGCAGCTTTGTAGGGGAGGCGCACGGTCCTATCTCATGAGGTGACATAACTTTGGCGAAATTAATCTGGAAGAAAGCTTAAAAGTAACAGCAGGAGGGGTGTAAGTTACGGGACAGGAATGAAAGTGAAAGAGCAGCAGAGCCAAGAAGGGAGCAAAGCTGCTGCAGTGAAAATGAAACTCAGGAGAGGTTCGTGCAAACGCTGCAGAACGCCTACATGGAGTTTGTCTAAACGATGGGAGACGGATGACCACATTTCCAAAACATGTGTCTGACACACACATAGAGAGAGAGAAGTGCACCGGTGACTCATAGACTGACTGCAGTGTGTTAGCAAGTATTGAGAAATCCCCCAAAACGAGCAGCAACTGTGGTTTAGATGGCTGTGCACACAACACAGCAGCCTAGAAAATGTAAGGAAATTCTCATTTGAGTCAGACTATCTGTAAACATATCTCCAACACACGCACACACACGCACATCCACACACACAAATCCACACTCGACCCACATGGAGCAGCACAGAGTCTGCCTTTCATGTTTTCCCTGTCTTCTTACAGGCATGAGAGCTGCTGTTGTTCCAGGTGTTGACTGAGGATCACAAGGAAACATGCAAGTCTGCAGGACTCAATCTGTGTTTGCACGACAATAATCACTTCTCAAAATGCAGAGATTAGAAATTGTGTGCGCTAAATATAATGTGTGCATGCCTTGTATACTTCCTATTTATGTTTGAAGCGTGAGATCGCTGATGTTGAACTCACTCGTCTCAAAGTGTGTTAAAATATGTTTGTCTTGTAAACCTTTCTACATTTTAAAATGTCATAGTTGGATGCTTCAATATATTTTATTGACCACCACAAAGAGGTGCACAATTATAAATCAGCAGGAAATTGAAATTTTTTTTTTTTTTATTTTTTTTTAGGAAAATCGGAGTGTGACTTGCATATGCATCTACTTTGATACCCCTAAAAACTGACAAAACAACTGACATGACTGTGTGACGAAACTGACAGACCAAGAGGCCACGAGCTCAACTCAAGAGGAGTTTCAGAGAAAACTTTGCCAGGACAAGTAATAGTTTTGCACTTCACAAGCTTGGCTTTTATAAAGGCTGGCTGGAGTATGCATACCCGAAACACACCAGGAAGAGTGAATGCTTTTCGTCTAAGGGACAAGGAATTAGTTGGGGTTGATGGGAAGATTCATGGTGGTAAATGCAGAATATTCCTGAAAGAAAAAACTGCTAGAAGCTGAAAAAGATGTGAGACTGTGGTGGAGGCATTAAACTAGTAAAAAAACATCAGACACATTTCAATGTGATAGACTGACAAACTTTCGCCCCCTATCAGAGTCTGAGCACTAACACACAATTCTTTTCAGGTTTTAATTAGTACTTGTGAAACTGATGCTATTAATGTCTTCTTTGTGCTGGTCTGTCACTTAAAATCTCAATAAAAGGCATTTACGATGGGAACTGTCATCTTGGCAGAGCAAACTCACACATCACTAAACTACAGGCCAAGATTCCTGATCAGCTGTATTGATGTTGGGAACAGAAGTGCTGTTTAAGTAGCTCAGTTTATAAATGACTTGGGCCGACTCGAATCAGACGGCAGCAATGGGGTTTGCTGGAAGCATTTAGTCATATGAAAGCAACTCGTGCTGCTCTGCTTCTTCACAAGGCAAAAAGCGTTCCCGTTTATGGTTTGATAAAGATGGATGGCTGGATCTCGCATTTAGAACAATTCAGCGAGCGATTAATGGGGCGATACGAACACCAGAACGGCCTTTGGTCTCTAAACTTGACTAGGAAGCAAAGGAGATGGAGAAAATGATTTCAGCTACTGTCTTTACAACTGACCCATCAAAGACAAATAATGATCCCTGCCACGTGTGATTGAATGTGATTCAAGGCGGAAGAGGAAGCAGCCAGCAGAAGGGATGGTGGAGGCACCGCTCAGTAGAGGGTTGGGGAGGGTGTGTGTGTGGAGGGTGAATGTGGCAAGGTGAGCGAGGCGTGGAGGAAGACTGGGGTCAGGGGAGTGAAGTGGATGTGGTTTTGAGATGATGGCCGCTCAGGCACTGGCTGGGTGGAGAGACGTTTCAAGAGGTTTCTCACAGTTGAAGAGCGAAAAGAGGAGATGGTAAACAGCAACCAGGTGTGTGTGTGCGCGCGCGCATGTGTGTGAGAGACAGAAAGAGAGGGGAAGAGGTGTAGTGTTAAGCAGAGGAGAGAGACGGGACTTATTACCTCAGGTGTTATAATAAAGATTCTCGTTAACTTAAAACAAAAAGTCTAAATCAAGATTAAAATCTTGAAATATTTCATTAAACATAAAAACCTTTATCTAGAATTTCAAATGTGAAAAGATTGAATAAAAATAAATATGTTCATTAGAGCTGTTAAGGAATATATTCAAAATAACATCGTCATGCTAATCATTAATGTACTTTTTTTTAAAAAAATTGAAGACCCCCGAACAAAGCACACTTCACTCTGGAAACTATTTAACTTTTTTCTTTTAAACAAAAAACACAGAATATAACGGGTCCTTTTACTTCTGAGTTTAGGATCTAATTGACTGCATGGTTCCTGGTCAGTAAGTTATACACACACATATTTATAACCATGTTGCTTTAAAACTTTAGGCTCTTAGTTGCAGTAAAAGAGGATGTTGCAGCTGTGGTCTTGGCTGGTTTTAAGAAAAAATCCTGCATCTTTTTCACTTCAGAGAACAAGACAGGACTGAGTAAAACATAGCAGAGACAAAGACAAGAACAAGATGTTGAAAATGACATCTATATTGCAAAGACGAAGGGCCATCTCAAGAATCAAGCATTATTACAGCCATTCTAAAATCATCGCCAGTACTCTGACATGGAGGCAATAATCAGATCATCAGACAAAGTCTATAAAGTGAGAGATCCTGTAAAAATCCAACATTAAATGCAATGCAATCAGAAATCTGGATGCATCTAATTTTTGTGCTGGGGCACCTAAGAAAAACATGATGTGCACTAGCGCAACCAGTTACTCTAGAGCCGAGAGTGGAAGGACTTTAAATTTAAACAAAGTTTGTTGTAACCAGAGTTGAACTTACTGTGCATTGACATACCGATTTTTTCAATGCCTTTTAGTCAAACCTCATTTATGAGCTAGATGCTAGAAAAAGAGAAGATTCCTACAAATGGGAAAGTCAGATATAGTTTTTTTAAATCGTTTTTTGGATATACTCCACAATTTCTAGTTTGCATGTTAATTTTTGTCTGCCATGACATTTAAGGTGAATAGGCAAAAAAATAAACCAAACCCCGAATCAATCAAGCCAGAGCCCCGGAAATCTCTGTTACCCTTAGCATTAGACATGTTTACGTTCCAGCTGTACAATGTGAAGCAGCCCCCTCTCTAGCACTGTTTTCCTGCATGTACGTGTCTGAAGTGTGGTCGGAGAATCGCTCGTCTTCCTGAGCGGACAGTTTCACATCCACATTTTTCTGCCGGCTGATTTAACAGAGGAACAGCTTAATTGGGGTTAATTGTTCCAATCCATCTGTGAAGCTGTGTGTGAGGCAGAAGGGGAGAGTTTGTGTGTGTGTGTGGCAACATATCAGGCCCTGAAACCCAAATCTGAAGCCAGCGCTGCCTTGCTTTCATCTTATTCATATGCTGGTGAAAAAATAAACATGCGAGCCATGAACAGAATGGGGTTGGGAGGGTGGTGACGAAGAGGGAATGTGGGCAGAGGGCTGGAGTGACGGAGGCGCAGCTGGATTTCCCTTCCTTCAGCTACTTCTAGGCTCAAAAGACATGATTGGAAATGCAAAATAGGAGGCTAGGACTAATATTATGTGCCGTTAGTCACCTCTTCCGCCGCTGATGAACTCATCTCTGCAGTTTTGCATCAGCTGCAGGATCCACTTGTGTTGAGCGTAGATACACTGCCAGGCTGGGTCCCCTGGGGCATGCAGGTCTGAAAGGTACCTACAGGACAGAAACAGACAGGGAACAATGAGTAATAGAAAATAAAACTGACTGAAGGAAATATAGCTACATCTCTCCATAGATCGCCACCTAGATCGCTCAAATCTAAAAAGTTCTACCAGCACATTCTCAACGTAAGAGCAAAGAAATGTATTTTAATGATGGTAAAATAAGGTAAAGTCAGATTAAATTGTTAAAGGGAGCTGGTGAACTATTGACTTTCTAGCCTGGTTACCCAATCCTCTGAAGTGTCTTTATGCCTTTATGTAGATTTTATAGTTTGCAGACAGTTAAAACCTTTAAAGGTTTATAAAAGACAAGGGAAAACATTAAGCGTTACAAACAAAATTTGATTTTGTTGGGCCTAAAATTGCCATAAATACATATTCAATCAGAAAGAAGTGGGTGCAGAGAAAAGAAATTGAAAGCTTAGCACCCCTAGTGGTAGATGGAAAAAAAGAATAAGGGATTTAATTTGATTACATGTCAATGAAACATTTTACAACTAGACCAAGGCAAGAATAACCTCACATCAGCTTTATCTGTCAAGCTTGTGCACACAAACAAGGAATGTTTGTTTCCACTTTGGTCTCAGTGTACACACATAATAAATATAAATATATGAATTTGGTAGGGAATAATTTTTATTTTTTTAGAAAAAACATTTGGAAAAGTTGTCTTTATTTTTAATGCTTGAGAATTAGTAATAAATTTTTTGTAGTAAGCAATATGGTCTGTTTTCAACATAGTGACAAATAAAATAACACAAACTTAAGGAAATACTAAAAAACTTGCATATATATAAGTTTTATATCAGGAAAAAAAAATGAAGTAAAACAAGTGTGTATAAATGCATGCAAAAAAAATAAGTAAACTAAAATGTAAAAATGAATCCATAAGTAAAATAAGAAAAAACATGATATACTTATGGATGACATTTTTTATATTAAATAGAGAAAAACAATTAGGAATATATGTAAAGATTTCACTGGAGATGATTTTGTTTCCTGATGTTTCTGTAGATTTCCCAGATATGCAGAGTGAATTTTGCAATGTTGCATCAAACGTACTCCAGCTTGGAGTAATTTTAGCTCCAAGCAGTCTGCCCACAAAATTATAACACCAAGTGAAAGACTTGCTTTTGGAAAAGAAATGTCCAATAGAAATGTGCAATAGAAATGACCAGGGCCAGAAAAATTACTTCTGCTTTTTTCCCCCCTCAAAATGAAAGCAACATTTTCATTTTAAGGTAAAGTAAAAATATCTTTCTTCCTTATGAGGTAAATTATGTATCTATGTACAAAGTTTAACAGTTCTTTGTAATAATAGAATGAAAACCTCTTAGCAAGCAAAGAATCACACAGTAGATACTATTTTTACAAATAAATAAATAAGAAAAATCAAAGACCTATTTGGATTTAGCAAAAATAATTAAAGAGGAAAATTTTTTCCGTGACTAAAATAAAACAACGTTTTTGTAAATCCAAGCATGAATTAGGCATTTAGACTCTTCTTTGATCATCTGAACTCCAGTCCGTCCTGGTAATCCTAATTCATCTCCAAGGAGATTTGATTTCCCGGACGTCCCTAAAGCGTCCTCTGGGATGTCAGATGATTCCACCTCTGAGATTTGGCCTCATTTCTTGTGCCGTCATCCAGCAAAACCAGCTGCTCGTTTGTTTCTCATTAAGTGGCATCTTTTTAAAAGTTTGAGTGAGACCCACACGAAGAAATGCACCCAGCTCCCACCCTGCACACGAAGGGTAAACAGGAGCTGAGTGGGCGTTAGGAGCTGTGCCTAATGCACCAGGATGAAAGATGTTACCATGTGGTCGGGAGCTGGTCTCTGTGATCCTGACAGGTTGGTACTAACAATAATAAATCGGCACCGACCGCAAGTATGAGCGGACGGTTAGATGGAGGGGAAAAAAGGAGGGAAAGAAAGGCGGAAAAGTTAAGGAAAAATAGAAGCAAAAACAAGAGGACCGCGTAAAAGAAAGATGAGAAGATTCATGAACAGAGGAAAGTGAGGCAAAAAAAATAAAAACTGGACGTGGATGGCGGTTGAAGTTTTAGTAAACAAAGATAAACAAGACATAAAAGCAACCAAAATGTGAGCAAGAACAAAATATAAAAGATTTATCATGACTTTGTATTGGATATTTTGAGGTTGAACGCAAAATAATGACTGTTCAAAGCACAAGGGCAAAGCCTTTGTGTAAAAGAAATCAAAGGTTTCAGACACACAGAGAGAGACGGATGATGAAGAACAGCCAGCGAGGATTAGACAGCTGAAAGGAGACCTGATGTATCTCTTTTGGTCGTGAAGAGTCGACGGCGTCTCCAGCAGTTTTTCCAACAGGAGATTTCTCAGTGCTTCGATTCTAGTCTCAACCTCAGCATAAACTGCAGCACAAAATGGAAACAGCTTTTTAACATCATCATATTACTTTGTGGCATTTATTTGTTGGGGCAAAACCCCCCAGAAAGTGCAGGCATTTTTTTTTTTTTTTTTTAGAAAAAAACCTTTTTTGAAAACTGCAACTTCAGTATTCCCAAAAAGAGATTTGGCTTTCTCGTAGTCATTGATCACCACGTCGTAATCTCCCTGGGAGAAAAAACAAACAAACAAAAAACAACCTGTTAATAATGCAGCATTTTGATCCTAATAACTCATCAATCACAACACCCACTGTGCTAAACTATCTATAGCTCCACCCTCTGGTTGAAGTCACCCAGGCTGGACCTCAAAGCAAATACACAAGACAAACTGAGGACAGACGGAGCCGAAACTGTACGAAAAATAGCTGAAACCTGTGTCTTATTGGCGAGTGTCTTATGCTAAATGTGGATTAAAATAAAGCCAGAAAATGCTTAAATGTTTAGGATCAATCTTCAAACAAAAGTGGTAAACATAAATGAACAGGTGAGGAAGCTTTTATTTCTCTGTGACAGACTTTGGAAACGCTAAATACAAAAAACTTAAATGCAACACAAAAATAAATGCATACACTTTGGCATATTATCTGTTAGGAGTTAAAATGATTTCAGACGAACAAGCCAGCTCCCAAGGCATTTAATGGTTAGCCGGCTATCCCACTTCCCCCCTTGAATGCTTTATGTAGATTTTGTTCTGATGAAAGGTTCTACAAAATTACAGAATCTACTAAAAAGATGATCTAGTGTCATGCTAAAGGTGAGTTGTCGCAATGCAAAAATTTGAAATTTCAATCCCAATGTTAAAGAAAATGCACAATATTTTTTGAAGGCCTTGTGTTCTTTCTAGTCAAGAGCAAAACATCTGACAAAAAAAAACATATGACCACATTTTAACTTCCTTAATAGGGCAAGACTGATAAGTAGGGGACAATTCAAGCTTTGTTCAGGAAAATGTAACATTTAAAAGTGTCACTTCCTTGTTTGGCAAAACAGTCGTCACAATAACAGTTACTATACACGGTAGTCTCCTTCATTGAAGTGAGTACCTGTGACTCAGTTTTTATTTTATCATTATTATCTAAAAATTAACTGTCTGCGTTTAGTGTGATGTGCTTCCGTTTGCCTGTCAACTTTACTACTGATGGACAAAAAAAGACTCAATGAAACATTAAATTGTTTATCAACACAAACTTGGTTGATAATTTGGCACATAAAAAACATTTTTACAGTGGAAACTTGTATTTCGCTGGGCTGACAAATATTCAACAATCTTGAATGAAACCACTGCAGTTAATCCCTGATTCAAATTCTTGGCAACCAGGCCATGTCGGTGCACACAGGGCCTCAATGGTGTTACTCACTCATGCTCCACACCAGACTCCAGTCCTCTGCAATCTTTCCATTAATCCACCACAGTTATGTTACGGAAGTATTTTACATGTTCAGAGCCTCCTGGGAACCCTCGTGATCTACCAGGAACCCAGTGGTTTTTAAAACGTCTTTGCTAAAAGTTGTTCTTGCATATCTTTGATGGCTTTTATGCCTTGTTTAGTAATTGCAGATGTAACAACAAGCAGGTTTCTCATCTGAATGGAAACGGAACCACCAATCCCAGTGAAGACACTTAGAACAAAATGTTAAGATGAAACAAAAGCACCAACACTGGAGGCTTTTTTCTAAGGTTACACAAGGCAATATCCTGGAAAGCAATGAAATATATTTAAGGATTTCTTTTTTTTTTTTTTTTAAAGCATTCATTTTAATAACCTCTAATCTCTGTTCTCAAGAAAGAAACTAGGATAAAGTCTTCATATATTCTATACCAGATTTGCAGAGGGGACACAACATCAACAGGCTGATGTTTAGGCAATGATCAGGCGGGTTTAATTTTGCATTTGGCAATTTCTGTTTACATGCTGGGATTTCTCATGTTCTTGTAAAGTACCTTCTGAATGTTACGTTCTATGTTGAGCGGCAGGTTGAAGAGAAACTTGAACCGCTGCAGCACGTTGAGCGCGTTGCGTGTGGAGTCAGCCTTGTCTTTCCGTCCCAGGACCTCCTGGAAGAGAGTGTCTGCGGTATCACTCGCTCCTGCGAAAAAAGACGGAGTGAGAAAAAGCTATGAGTGAGAGTGAAGGAGGTGGGAGAAAATGAGAAACTGGGATACTGTATAAATAAATGCTAAACACCACATTTCCCTCATATTCCCGGTCTCTGGTTTTCCTCTTGCTCGGGATGTTATTAGACAGAAAAAAAAAGAGGAATAGGAGCAGGAACTACACTGCGCAGAAGAAAGTGACAACTATCTCTTAGCGTACTTGGTGGGACTTGAGCAGAACTAAGGGGCTTCGTGGGTGGCCTCAGCTGGGCCGTCAGATAGAAAAAAAACAAAGTTCTTCTATTTAAAACAAAACCCCCACCCACAACAAAATCCCTGAAGGAAAAACAGCAAAAGGCTGAGTAAAGACTAATATCTAACATTTTTCAATCATCAGTCTCGCTTATTAAGGAGCTGGGATTTAACAAGGCTGATTTGTGATTGGCTGACTGGTGATGTGTGTTTGATGCTCAGGGTTTTTTGGGGGGAGGGAGGATGAACGAAGCTCTATTTCTGCTGTGCCATGGGCCTTTACGTCCGGGTTTGGATGGATGAAAGATATGTCCGGCTAAGAGGTTTATTTACTCTTCACTTAGGGAAAAGGGCCAGCTTATTGACCTCACATTAGAGTGGCCCCATTATCATGTATGACCTACAAGGGTGGGACACAGGGTTTGATGAGGGATCAGCTTAATAAGTGGGGAAGACCAACAGTACACTGAATGAACACACACATGTCCAGGTTACAGTTTTCACTTATCACTCCAATTTTCTGGCACAGTCCGTCCGTTTTTGTCCCCTTTGTCTCATCTGATCAGATAGATGATTAAATCTATTCTACTATAGACTAGAATAATGTTATATTCTCCTATTAAATACTTTTATATTGCATAAGAATTCTGAATAAAATAGATGAATATATCTATTTTATTCAGAATGTAAATATATATGTATGTAAGTAAATATGTACTGATTTTATATTTTTTTATATTTATATAAAATTATTGCTGATCTCTCTTGTCGGCAAAACAAATCTGCCTAAAGTCACTTTACTTATAACAGAAATTCCTTTTTCGGTGGTGCTCTAATACTTACATTTAAATGAAAATAGATGAATATAGATACAAATAGCTAAGAATATGTATACAATTAATAAGCAAAATTGAAAACATCAATTTGAAAATAGAAAAGAATAACTTTACTAAACAAATAGGGGAAGAATTTCTACATAAATAAAGTATAACTATAAAAAATATGTGCAACTTAGTTGGTTAACTTAAAAATGAACAAAATGTGTATGTGTACCTGGAGAAAAACTTATTTTTATTTTTTAATTCACAAGAAGGCCAGAACCAAAGACCATCTACCTGGTGTAAATTTTTAAACAATCATCATCAGTTACGTTCCACAAAATTTAAAATCAAACTTACGATTTAGGATGTTTTCCAGTCGTTGGGTCATCGATCCCTCAACTTTCTCTGTTCCATCCGATTCCAGTCTCTGGTGGATCGCTGGAAGAGTATTAATAACTTTAATGACTGAAAATTATAAACATAATTGCAACAGACGTATGACAATTATTTCTGTTTTCTTAACTGCAGTGGGACACCAAAGATATGGACATTTTTAGCTTCAGGAACTGAAGGTAAAACAACAAACTGGCTCTGCCTCAGTGGTAGATGTGAGATAACCTCACCGGTTCTCCACTCACAGATGCTGCTATTGAACCTACCAGTGGCTGTTCCCACACTGCCAAGACGTGACCTAGCACTGGCCTGGATCAAGTCGCCCAACTACAGCCATTAACAGCACAGTTTGGTGGTTTTGGGACATTAAAGCCCTTTGACCAAGAGGGGGTAAATATGAATGTAAAACGTCTCATTTGTTTGAAAAAATAACACGCTTTTATGCCAAAAGTGACTGCGGCAGAGAGGAGAGTGAAAGGGGGGCAGGAACCCTCTGATGGCTTGTAGCCATCACTAAGCATGAAGAGCTTCATACCAGAAAGAGAGTTTGAAAAAGGCGGAATGAAGAAGAAAAAAAACTAAAAGGGGGGAAAAAAGAGGGAGAGAGTGGTGGGGCTACCGCAGTGAATAAATAAATGGTGTTCAGTAGTGGGCAGCTGGGTGCTGAGAGCTGAGGGTGGGTTTATTGACAGAGTCGCAAAGAGGTGGGGAGCCTTTAAAAGACAATCTCTTGCATACTTGTGCAGCGACACCATCGTGAAGAAGAACTCCATCTAAAAAAATGAAGACGACAAATAAACATTTACACCAAATGGCTTTTAGCTGATTGAAAAAAAAAAAGAAGGAGAAAGGGAAGATTTCCATAAATAAAGAAGGCTCGAATCAGACAGACAGAAGCATTACTGAGACACACTGTTCAAACACACTGTTTGTAGTAAGGACGTCACTACAAGCCAGCAGTAAATGTGACTGAACACAGGTTAGGACGGAAATAAGCAGAGATGGTGTGTGTACGCAGGATTGATAGGGCCAAAAACAAAGGATGACACACACACTGCAGGTCTGCTTCATGTCTCCAGACTGCCCTTTGCCCCACTGCCAGCTGCCTGTCCTCTCCCACCGAGAGGCCTGATGACGTTACAGTTAAGTTAAACAGGTCAAGATCCGGAGAACACACGAAGGCAGGTCCTGAGGAAGAGCCGCAGCTCCTGCTCCGCTTCCTGGAACCGTTCAGGGAGGGGAAAAAGAAAAAAAGAGAATAAAAATAAAAATACAGTGTCCCTAGTTTCTAAAGCTGGAGATGTTTTGACTCCTGCTGGGGCTGGGGACGCGGCAAACAGGCCCTGGGAATCTTTCATTTTTGGACCACGGTAGCTGTTCCGTTTCCTGCATCACTGGGAGACTTCCTTTTCACACAACAATGAAAAACCTCAAATTTCAACATTTTAGCAGAAATAACCCGCCCCTCCCTCACAGCCTGTCACTCATTCAATCAGCCAGAGAGAGAATGTCTCAGAAGAATCGGCCCGGCTCGTCTCTCAGGCTTCGAGATCAAACAGTGTGCAGGGACAAATTTCTCCACAAAACCCCGAGACATTTCCCTTAAAGTGAAAATATTGATCAGATGAAAATATAAGAACATTAATAGAGTAAAAGATGAAATTGATTGAAAATTACATGTGCATCATCTGAGAAACATTTAGGCCCAAATTATCTCCTCTATAGCCCTTAAACTATTTTTATTTTGTAAAAAAAAATTCTAAAACACACTCCATTACCCAGGTTTTGGATTTCATAAATAGAGGAAATATTTAGCAAATAATCAACATTGTTTTATAGAATTAGCGGCACAACAATCAAGCTTTTGCTGTCCGATATCGATTTCCCTGAGAGAATTACCTGCTTATTCCAATTTATTTATTTTTTAAAGAAAACAATACTGCCGATTTCTTGATAAATATAGTATTTTAGAGTCAAAAAAAAAAAAAGTAATTACAAGATTAGAAAAGTATTCTTAGTTTGGTAACACTTTATTTGAAGGGGGATGAATAAGACTGTCATGATACTTTCATAAACATGACATAACACCTGTCATGAACATGAATAAGCCTTCATGAATATTTATGACTATTGTCATAAAGCGTCATTCGGTAAATTATGACACTTTTAATACAAAGTTGACATTATTCAAAATGCCTTTGTTATGACAACTTGACATTAACTAAGAAATCATTACTGTTTAAACTTTATCTTTAATAACATAAAGTTACCTAATTTTTAAAGTGCAATCAGTAATACTTTTATAACAAATTTATATCAGTAATTATTTCTTAGTTAATGTCAAGTTGTCATAACAAAGACATTTTGAATAATGTCAACTTTGTATTAAAAGTGTCATAATTTACCAAATGACACTTTATGACAACAGTCATAAATATTCATGAAGGCTTATTCATGTTCATGACATGTTATGTCATGTTTATGACGGTGACATGACAGTCTTATTCAACCCCCTTCAAATAAAGTGTTACCCTTAGTTTTCATGCAATTATTGAATAGCAAAAAAAATAAAACAATTTTTTCAGTATCTGACTGGATGATCACCAGTCAAAGCTAATCAAAGGAAATTGCCAGATTTTGATCACAGGTCAGCTGACTGTATTCTGTTTTCACAGAATACAATTCTGTTAGAGAGAATTTAGCATAGAACTATCCAGTTGAAGTTGGAACAAACTTTAGATTTTAAACTAGAGATGATCAGATGCAATCCTGACTCTACAAAATAAAAGTTATATATCATTAAATTGCTACCAGGCAGCAGTAATGGTTTTTAAACGCGTTTACAAATAGTTCGTATCTAGTCACTATTCCTTTTGTTCAACTCACAACTTGGGATAGATTATTATTGTATTGTTTATCATTATTGTGATGCTTTTCTAACAGGATACAAATTGTTATTTATTGTGATAGCAAAAAACCTAATGAGGTCTGCAGACCCCCAAACTAACTGCCTTGTTTGGATTGTTACTTAGACTATCTTTCCACTAGTAGTTCTACGAGAGCATCAATAAATATCAATATATTGGAAAACATGATTAAATGCTGCTATTAAGTGCCATTTATCAATGTATTATATAAAAATGCTAAGTTCATACTGGCTAGATCACCAAAATGCTGCCACATAAATGACTTAAAAGTGAAGGGGCTTTCATCAAGGACATCGTCTCTAATTTCAGTTTATATTTTCAACACATTATGAAAACGTGATGTTGATTTCAAAATATGGAATGTTTTCCATGTTTTATATCCTCTACACATAATTACAAACTATGTAGAACGAAGTACTTGCAAACTATCCCAAAACAACAAGGCATTTTGCAGATCTTTTCGTTTCTAAAATGCAAAAGTCAGATTTTATAATAAATGGCTATTTTAAATGTTAGAAATGTCTATAGTGAACTCAAGAGGAAAAACAGCTAAAAGCCCTTAAATGAGAACTAAAAAAAAATGTTCAGAAGAAGAAAACCTCAGAGTGTCGCTGTTGCTCTGAACTTTTTCCATCCATGTCATTTCTTTACACAGGTTTGGCTTCTCGTCCATCTTTCCACCTTGCATGCTGCATTAAAAAATAACCTCAGACTTCAATTAAAGTCATCAATAAAACCTGATGAACATCTAAGCATGCGAGCTGAAAGTAAACAAGAGGGGAGACGAGAATGTCACATGGTGACTGAGAGCGTCTGCAGGCACAGCAGCAACTTCCAACGCAGCACATTTTTGAAGTGCAAGACTTTCTAAAAATCCCAAAAGCTGCCTCTCAGGTAAGCTTCATCTGGTCTGGCTCAGAACGACGACAACGTGCCAAGCTCCTCAGAGACACAAAGAAGGGATTCACAGTTGCTCAGACAGCTGTGCTTAGTAGCCCTGCAGCGGTTCACTGCAGGGGCCGAGTCCAACTGGCTAGCTCACAGGCTGCGTGCTCTGTGCATTGGTTTGGCCAGCCATACTCCGTGTAAAGAATATATCCCTGACCCAACTACCCATTCTGTGCGGCTGCCTCATTTTTCAAGACAGAGAACCGAACGCTGGCCTGAAAAGGATGCCGCGGGGCAGTAATGAGTCACAGCGAGAAGCCATGGGGTCTAGAGGTTTGAAAATTAACCTTCAAGTCACGCTGCTGGTTCAAATATGAGACAATGTTTATCTTTATGAGGGGGAAAAGAATAAAACCCTTTGACACATGGATGTAATATAGCATTTGAGGAGAGGTATTTTACAGCCACAGTGTTTGATGCTGTACTGCTGTCAAGATAATGTTTCTTTACTCTGTCCTGCTGTTGTTAGGAGCTGCTGATGAATAAATAAACTCACAAAAAGTGAAAGCAAGATTAAGCTAGGATGCAGAAAAACTTCAAAAACAGAATAATGTGAAAATCTTTTATGACCAGATGCGAAATGCTCTGAGAGAGAGAGAGAGAGAGAGAGAGAGAGAGAGAATGCTTTCAATGTTTTATGTATTCACACAAGTAGACATACCTAAATTATCAGTTTCAAGGCATATTTCTTGCAACTGGCGACACGAATACAAAATAAGTGTCAATAGTGAAAAAGCAGACAAGCGCTGAGAATCTAAAGATAACTCCCTCAGAGTTGTTCAAAATAATTTACACATTTATAAGTAGTCATACACTTTCTTTTGATGCAGCTTATATAATGTAACACTGCTGAAAAAGGAAATAGAAGAGGCCCGAATTGGAAATAAAATAATTTTTAACTCAAAAATAGTTTCAGTTTAATGTTTTTAATTTCTAAGTTTCATTGGAAAATAGAAAAAAAAATCACTAAACCCTAAAATTATCCATCAACCATCTCATTCTTATCTTATAGGTAAAAATGACAAAAAATGTCCTCAAATTTGGGGAACTCCAAAATGAGGTTAAAGCATATGAAGCTACATCCACCTATCACACACCTATGGACTGTTATGTTCTATATTGTTCCATTTTTGCACACATCTTTTAAGTAAATGCATTTTAAAATCCTTATAGCAGTGTGAAAAACAAAAATGCACTCTTGGAGTTTAGAGAAGATGGAAAAATGAAAGCAGCAGTCGAGATTTTCTAGTTAGAGGACTTGAATAAGTGATTTGTGGTTGCTGCTGGTGATATTTGGTCTGAATGGTACTGCTACTGTCCATCAGTGTGAGAAGGGTTATAAACCATTACATAAACTGAGTGAGTCTGAGATTATTCACAGTGGAAAACATCTAAGAGGGCTACCAGCCTTCATGATTGAATGTTTCAGTGACTTCCCCCCAATGTCAGACCATGTAATACTCTGCAAAAATGTTAAAAAATCCATAAGCTCCATGCCAAGCTTGAACTTTTATCAGTTAACAATGTAAATGTTAAAGTTAATAAAAGCATAAATAGAAAAAGATGGAACAAAGACAGTTTGCTTAGAAGGGTCGAAGGAAAACATCTCTGCAACTATAAATCTAATGCAGTCAGTTGGTCAGACTGTATAAAATTAAAACCAAACTAAACACCAGCCTGTCATCAGCAAATGCTGATGATTTCAGCTCGTTTTGCAGTCATCCATGAAGTTATCTGAAAATTTAATTATTTCAAAGTCAAATGTGAGGCAGGTCAACTTGTCCGATTTGGACAACTGAAGCTTGGTCCAAATTGGGCCATGGAAGCAGGGAGACAAGGTTGTAAAGAGGTTGGTGGAATTACCCCACAATGATGTGGGAAAATGATAAAGTCATACAGGAATTGACTACCGACAGCTACTGGTGCTGAAGGTGATTCTACAAGCTGAGCTGTTGGATGTATTTTGTTTTTCCATCCACAGCTTTTCCATTTCAGCCTTATATTAAATGACTAACAAATGACAATATGGAATATGTTCTGTGCTTTTCTACACCTCACTTTAAGTCATTTTAGAACCTGGCAAACATCAGATCATTTTTATTATGTCCTAATACATAAAACATTAGAGCTGAAAGAGGGTACACACTCCACCAACCATGAGTGTGAGTCCATTTGGCCCACAGGTCAATGTAGTGCACACATGGCGCGTTGCTTCCTGCAACCCCTCCAGACTGTGCACTTCCCATTGGAGCAGTGGGCACACAGTAGCCACGCTCAGTCTGAACGTGAGAATGACTCTGCATTGTTCCCATTGGTCATATTGGCTCCGTTATCAGCTCTATCAGTCCTAATACTCTGGCTCGCATTGTGTTGGGCTGCTCCGTTTATTTAGATTCAGTCACTAACAATGAAAACATTGCCTCTCCTCCAACCGGAGCACAAACATACGGAAAGCAATAATAATAAAGATGGAGGCAGAAAAGTGTACATATAAATAGTAAGGGGAAGTAACTGAGTGGCTGCGGCGGGAGCAGAGCGTAAACAGACAAAAGCATGAATGATGAAGTGAACAATTGATTCGAGGTACCTGGCAGAGCGACAGCGGCCCGACTCTGCCACCTTGAAATCTTTTTGGCATCTGAGGGTCAGCGAGTGTGAACAGCGTGTTCGTGCTTTTCTAACCACGTCTCGGAGCCGAGCGAGGCTGACAGGTGAGAGCTGATCTCATTTTGATGGAGGTGATTTAACCGTGTTGTGGTTGGCTGCTGGAACTGTAGTGCAGAGAGGAGGGTTTTCACACACCGTCCAAATGAGCCTCTTTAATCAACCGCTGCTAAACCACATGTGGCGGTGGAGAGGGGGGGGATTAAAACGGCCCAACTTGTACATTTACCACCAAATTAGGACCTTATTTCTGAGGCCAAATATGAAGTGAGGGAGTAAAGGTTTGCGGACGTTTGTGATCATTTTTTTTTTTTTTTTTACCTGCCAGAGCGTCCTGAGCCTCAAAGAATGTGCTGAGGCCTCCTTTCACATAGGCCAGGCTTCCCTCGTTTTTCTTGGTCGCTTGCTTCTTCAGGTTATTGGCTGCGATCTTCAGCTGCTCAAATCTGCAACGAAAATCAACAAAAACAACTAATAATTATCAGTTTATTGCGAGACATAAACAAAAAAGCCAAACGATGACTTGAATTTGTTTCTTATTCGTGCCTGTTTGCATTTCTTGCACACTATTTCGGGACGCATAGTTTGAGATTTTACGTGTGCGAGTACGTGTGTCTGTGTGTCAGTGTCCTGAGTGAGGTTTCCTCTGCAGGAAGAAACAGTCACCCAGTGAGGTCCAAACAGAGGCCCCTGGTCATGCTGGATCCTCGGGGTCTGGGTTACTGGAAGGCTAAGCAGGGGGGAGAGGAAGCCAGGAGTGTCCAAAATAACTCTCCTCTGCCCCAACAGTCTTTAGGGTCAACAGGCTACCTCGTCTACACGCCGCTCTGATCTCTGAAGAACCAGCTGACAATGTGGGGAGAAACTCAAAGGGAATTGGTAAAAAAAAAAAAAGAAAGAAAGAAAAAAAAAAACAATGTAACTATGTTTTTGTTTTCTTCAGCTGGAATTCCTGGCATATTTTTTTTTACCAGTCAGTAAATGAATGTAGAAATCATTTCCAGCAGTATATTGAATTGTTTCTTCATTTTAAAATAATCCTTGATTATTATTTCAACTGCAAAATGTCAGAAACTTGTAAAAAAAAAAACTGAATGGTACATTTTTCTCCCAAGTACTATCTCTTTTAAATATACATCATTCATACAACATCTAGTTTAAATTAATTGGATTTCTGATTTCCATTTGGATGTGTTGACCATTATGAAATATGACAGATTAGGATCAATAAATAACTAAACTGAGTAGAAAGTAGAAACTGGAGTGACATAATTGTGTTTCCTTACAGAAAACTTTGAGCAGATCATTTAATTAATCTAGAAGTAATTTTGGAAAGTCTGTGCAAAATCTGTCGTTAGAAATGGCTTCCATTTAAAGTGGAAAAAGTCATCCATAAAACAACTAAAACTGCAAATATACGAAATGAGGAAACTGTGTGAGATGCATTTGTGTCTCACACATCCAAACTTGTGTATCAAAAAACATATTAGCAAAATCCCGTAGTTAAAATGCAACACTGTCAGATTCTGAGAAATTATTACATTTCCTCCTCTAAATACTCTGTATTTTTGTTACTTGTGGCATTTGTCACTTGAATCTAAAAAACATTGAGGAAATGTATTTTCTGAATACTTGCACTATGTGTGGTGAAAAAAAGTATTTAAAACAAAAAGGCATCAGAGTTGTAACCAGTGGATGAAAAAATCCAGATTTTACTTCTGTCTCAGTGAAAAACAGACACCTCAAGTGCATGACCAGTAAGAGGAAACCGTCTTTCTGCTTTATGAGATGGTTGTTTAAACAGACACAACAATGGACCTACCCGGAGCCTGCGTGGTTCTCTATAAGGTACCAGGAGGCAGAGAAGTTCTCACTGGTGAAGTCTCCACTCATTCCAGGAAATACCTGCTCCAGGTCTTTCTGTGGGACTTTGCCCCTACAAGAAAAAAAAAAAAAAACATTAAGGCATGTAAAAGCAAGAGAAAACTGTATGAACAGCTGAGTATTGTTGAGGAGAACTGAATTATAAGTACGCTAGTTGTAAAGATGCATCATTTTAATGTAATTTTATTTTCCAGCAGGGGGCAGCGTGTAGCCAGGAAGCACAGGCCTTGGAGAGCCTGGCGTGGGAAGTGCAGTGTGTGACGCCTGGATGCCCCTGGAGGACCCAGTACTCATTAGGGAAGCTTGATCTCTACTAATGACCTGTGGGCTACACAAACCAACATCCCCAGCATCACCACCCACCCTGCAGTTACACACACACACACATGCATAAACACACACACATATAAAGAAGGAAACGTCTCACATTAGAGTTCAGTGTTTAATTATGTGAAGAAAAAGAAAACCATCTACCATCATGGTGATGTTTGCGCGCAAATACATACAAAACCAGAGGTTCCTCCCGTGGATGGGAGTGCCAGGGTTCCTGCTGTTCCCCCACCTCAACATATATTTCATTTTTCCAGTTGATTTTCAGCTCATTTACACTTCTAAGTGAAAATATTTACTCAGGATTAGATTTTTATCTTTCTGAAGGCTCTTAGTCTCATAAAAAAATAATAAATGTCTGTAAAATTTTAAATGACCAGAAATGCTGTCGTATTTATTCTAATATCTTTTACTCCTGAACGGTGGAACTGATACCAAGAGAACATTTGTTTAATTGTAAATGTTTATGACAAAAAAAATGTCTCGCATCAAGCAGAACTCAGATTGAAGCTATTTTAAGGAATAAAAGCAAAGCAGAACAGATGAGCTGGCTTTTCCTCATACAATGTTCCTCATCAATCAACATTTTATGGTGTTTTTAAATCTCACAGCTGGACTTCATACACAGCCACAAACAGCATTGGACAAAAGCGATGGTGTTCCTATCTTTAGAATTCTGATGTAGCAAGAAGATTTTACATTTCTGAAATGAGATAAGCTTTCTGGAAAGTTCAGTTTGACATAATGAAGATTTCAGCAATGCACTCATCAGATTTCGGATTTTCTCTGAAGTCTGACCTGCTGATTTTGATTCTTTCTGTAGGAAACTATACCACACAGAAACATATTTGTGTAAACTGTTTTGACTCGACAGTTAAAATATAACAAACACTGAGCATAAAAGTAAACCTCAGCGCAGATTTTTGTTTTTAGACTGGGGTTGTTTTGAATCCAACAGAAAATGCACACATCAAAGCATTTGTCCCTGACCTCTGTGATATTCTCAAAAAACTGAGCATATAGAAGAATATGTCGTTAGTTGATTCACTTTTACAAAATGAAAAATGTGGGAGCTTTTAGATTTTATGTATTTTTAAGTAATATGTTTTTAAAATATAAGATTATTAAGCAAAAATTGACAGTCCTTGCCTGTTAAACAGCTTTCTTAGAGAACATAGAAGTTTTGAAAAGAATGCTTAAAATGTGTTTTTCGTTTATTTCACTAATTTAAGTGATTAAGATGCATAATGAAAATGCATTCCTATTCTTACCTTACAGTAAATTTATCTTTAGTCTTATTGTTTAGTTTGGTTTTATCTTAATTTTTTAAAATATTTGTATGTATTATGCTGATTTGAGTTATCCATTTTTATTTCTGTGATTAATAAAACATTTTACACCTGTTTTTAAAAGGTCAAAGTAGATTTAAATTTATTTCTGCTTTATTTTTAAATTTTGTTTATATCAACAATCTTTATTTTATGTAGAGTATACACAATGTCTTCATGTAAAGAAGAGATTATCTCTAATTATGCTTCTGATACAAATAAAAGATAAAAAAGCAATACCGTAAAAAACATTTAAAATATAAATGTAGCTTAGGGTGTGATTAAATCTTAATTAAATATTTAGGCTTCAACCCTTCATTCAGAAGCAGGTTTAAATTTTGTGCATCAAGTGTTTCTATCAGAGATCGCAGCATTTGCAAGCAACACCTCACAAGTGGAAGTTATAAGTGACCTGTCTTCTTTTAAAGCTGCTAAATACTTCTAGCAGCAAATCCTAAAAGTGAGATCACTGCAGAAAAATGTAAACAACCTATCGGGCTCTTTTCGAATGCCTTCATGTTACATATCAGCCAGAGATAGCTTTAATCTGACTGAAAGGCAAACACGGAGACGCGCTGCGGTGAATGTTTAATGCATCTCTGGGAGGCAGTCAATGGAGCAGCCTGTTTATGGGGGTCTTGTCTCTGGCCACGAGCGGTCACTTGCCCCCAGACCCTCTAAGTCAAACAAATACTGAACCAGAAATGTCAGAACTTGACAAGACAAACTATAAGTTACAAGCTCTGCCCTCCCTGGCCGACGCGTGGGAGCCATCAGCACACTGCCTGCTCTGCGAGGCGCTGTAAGTGTGACGTTTTCTCCCAGAGTCCTTTCCAAATGTCTCTTTATCGTTCTCCTCTCTACTTTATACACAATTATGTTGTTTCCACTCCCTGTGCGGAGCAGCTCGGCTGCTCCCATGCTGGCATAATATTTCAAATGCCGGCATATGGGGAGAGTTTGGGTCTGTTTAGAGATGTAACCCATGACTCAGTGACTTGAGAGCCCTCGTGTTTATGGCAGTGAGATGGCATGTGTGTGTTTTTGTATGTTTTCGATCCGTACTTGTCCATCTCGATGCCCAGTGGATTGCTGGGACGCAGAGAGAAGGGGGAGATTCCTTTGTTGCGGTTCGTCCTCATGTCGTAGTTCACCTCGTCCACCCACACGGCGGACTGCTCCAGGATACCTGCAGGACAGGCGGGACGCAGTCACAACACGTCCCAGATGGGCTCACACACAAACACACTCGCTCTCATTTATTTTACAAGCATGCAAACAGTAAATAAGTCAACCGTGGGTTCATGTATTCATTGTTTTTCTATATTTCAATACCTAATACAATGAAGCATTTTTATTCAGTTTGTGCAACTGAAACTGTGTCATAAAAGACCAAATGCAACGATTATATTAATTAATCACAGCTTAAAAAATTAGCATAAAAAAAAAACCCCCAAAAAAACAAAAAAACTTTGCAACAATAATATGAAGTGATGAGTGACAAAGCAAGAAAATCCCTGAAATGTTAAGGGAAAAATAATTTATTGAAGGTTTTAAAATCTTATTAACTTTATTGCAATTTGTACTCACATTAACAGTTTGCTAAATTCAATATTGCATTGTCAAATTCAAATAAAATCAATTTGGTTTAGTAAAATTGTTGTAATCTGACAGAACACTAATTTATATTAGAAATAATAAATAAACACCACATGCAATTAGATGTGGTGTTTTTATTAGATTGTGGTTAGATTAAAAGTAGAATGTTATGAAAAATGTCACCAGTAGATACTGCCTTACAAAGGTTTTCAATCCACTAAAATCATTTGACATTGTGCCACTTGAGTATATTTTACTGGGAATTTATGCAACTGACCAACACAAAGTGGTGCATCATTGTAAACAAGAGGAAAAAAATAATACACTATATATTTTTTTTTTTACAAAAACTCTTGAAATGTTGCACCTACTTATTTTCAGTCTCCTGATATAAATAAATAAAAACCAAGACCAAGAAACTGCCTTTAAAAGTAAAATCATTAGTTAAATAATTTAGCCTGAAAGTTGTTTAACTGTGAAGGTCTCGGAGGTTTTTAAGAGAGGAGGAGCTGCACAGTTTGGCAGCTCAGGAGGGAGAATCTGTCATCTGTTACTCTTGCAATCCACCAATCTGGGCCCAAGCCATTGTTGACAGATATCCAGAAGAAACTAAATTTAAAGTTTACTTCAAGCCATATATACATCATCAATAGCTGCAGCGCTCATGGGCACTTCATTGGTTCGTTGACCTTTTCCCTTTTGAGTCTTACCAATCCTCTCTGGCCTGAGCAGTTTAAATGAGACGGTCGAGGTGCCGAGGCCTCCGGACTTTGTGGTGACGATGATTTCTCCCTTGTCATCTTTGGCAGGCCCCACACGGCACACTATTTTGCTGGCCGACATCCACTCTGCTGTCAGCATGCAGTTATGGCCGCAGATGGACAGACCTGAGATGGAGAGGGAGAGAAAAAGGTGAAATGGGTGAAAGATGCAGACACACACACACACACACATACACACACAGGGGGAACAAATAAACATTTGGAATGCAAGCACACACACACAGGAATACAAATATGGAGCAGTGTAGAAGAGCTTACTCAGACAGCGCTGTCATCTATCAGCAAGTTTAGTCAAACTGTCACCAGAGGTCGAAGCTCAAGCCGGGGTCACAGCTGGCGTGGGTGGCCTTGATCTTCCTCCAACTCACTCAACTGCTTAAACTTAATGCGAGTGACTCCTCAGTGCTAAGTGGCTCATTACTGGCACAATGTGCACTCTGCCCCGACATCTGTCAGCCTCTTCTTAGAACCTCACAAAACCTTCGTGAGGCAGGCAGAACTTGGGCATTTTCAGCAGAGGAGATCTGGTAGCGCTTGGCGTGTGTGTCACCCAGCGAGAGGCGATCAACAAATAGCCCATAAAACCGTAAATAATTTGCCCATTAGAGCCCCATTTCCTGCCTCTGTTCTCCATAGGCCACTTTGTTTGGATACATAAGCACTCACACACATTTGTGCATATCTAATTGTCCTAGTCAAGGCCCCAGGGACATGGACGGTCAGGAATAGACTTGTACTCCTGGCCAGGGAGCTGGCAGCCTGATGAAGAGCGGTTTGTGGGTCCTCTGAACTGCCATCAGAGTTTTTACAGGAACTGGCAAATATGACGGAAAATATTGGCAGAGACAAAGTGTGATGTTAAAATCATCTAATGAGAGCAAGATGTTTCAAGCTCAAGTTTGGCTTACAAAAAAACGTCATTTGACTTTTTTTCTTTTAAGCCAAATGACAACTCTGTTTTTCGATGTTCATAAATAGGAAAAAGTCTTATAATATGTTAAAATGTGAATTCTGGTCTTGAGTGTTTACAAGACTGTTTTCTTTAAATATAAAGGGTATACATCCAGTACCTGTGAGCAGATGGATCATAATTATTTTAATTGTTTTTGGGGTGGGGGTGGGGGGCTTTAGAGGGTCAAATAAAAAAAAAAAAAGTGGTTTAGAAACAAGCAAATTTAGTTTTGATTTTATTGTGGATTTTCTCTAATCCACACAGGGGTTAAATTATACATACACCCTTAAAATAATATTTACCTACATGTCTCCATGGAGGTCACACTTTGACAATGCACTATTTGTAACCATCACTAAGCTTAAGGTGCAATTCTGACTGGACATTTGACTTAATGGCAGAATTCGCAAAGTCCATTTAAACTGGTTGGTTCAACTTTCAAGTGCAAGTTTCAATAAGAGTGAGTTCAGGGCTTACTTCAGGGTCATTCCAGTTGCCTGCAGGTAGGTTTGGGATCAGCTGAAACATTGAGTCCATGTTTCACCATTCCGTTTGATATTGTGAGGTGAAGATACAACATCTGACGGTAACCATCTTTCATTTCTTCATCCACTTTGTGCAGTGGACCAGTACCTCTAAAAGAAGCACATGCTGCCACCACCATTTAACAGTCTGGTTTTAGGACTAAGAGCTTCTCCTTGACTTGTCCCATATGTCTTCTCGTTGTGGCCAAATAATTGAATCTCCATCTTCATATTAGAAAGTATTTGGCTTGTCCACACGTGCAGCTACAAATCTCTGTCAAGCTTTAATGTGTCGATTTTGGACAGGTTATATTTTGGATGACACTCGCTCAGTCCATGGTGGAGTAAAACTGGCTTCTAATGGTGTTCCAGCAGTTTCCAGTTCATGAAAAGCTTAAGACCTGGTGATTCCTGGGTTATTTCTGAAAATCCTGACAAACTTCCTTTCAAACTGAGGGTGACAGTTTGGAAAATGTGTACTTATGTCATTTGAATTGATATTCTTTGAACAACACGTTTCCTAAAATATATAAGTCTACAGTTCTTCTTAGCTGAGATCATTGGACTTTCTCATTTATCTAAATACTAGTAAAGCCATTGAACATTATACATAAATGTGTTTATATGCTAGCAAAGACAAACTACCAGCGAGAAACGTTTGTGTCAAAGTAAAACACATTTAAGGATCTTTAGTACCACTGATTCAAAAATCTGGTGAATGCAAAATATATTTTGGCTATTATAATTAATATCAACAGTGGTAATTTAAATTTTATCAGTTTAGAGTTTTAAAGTTGTTTTTAATGGTTAATTTGGTAATGAGGTAGAAAAGTTGCTCGTTTTTGTTTTTATTTTTTAAAGAAAACTAAATATTTTCAGAATTCTCTGTTGACTTGTGTTACATTTTATAATCGCATGACAAACTCAGATCACTTATTTTTGCAGGTTTCACAAATTATTAGTAACTTTTTATCACTATATGCCAACTTGTCCCTATATGTTCTTGACTGGATATGACAGAACACTGCATTTGATGCAAGACTGAATATCTTTAACCTGTCTGCTCCACATACTCGAATTTAAAGACCTTTAACAACAAATTAAAGATATTCACTTAATTTAAATAACATGTATGTATATTTCAGCAAGAGACAATAAGACAAAACACCTGAACGGCCATTAAACTCCACATTCCAAAAGTCAACTCCCATGAAAAAAAATAATAATAATAAAAAAATATATATACATATAAATAAAAAAACAAAAATACAAACTATGACTTTACTGGTACTGATATGTTCAGTTAGTTTTAAAGGTCTTACCAATGAGATCAGCTGGGCCTGTGCCCAGGTTCTCTCCACGAATGGTCACTTTGGTCCATGCTGGTCCCTCCTTAGGTGAGATGCCCGTGACTAGTGGTGGCAGCCGTGCTGGTGACATTTTGGCCTGAGTCGCAGTGCAGCTCTGGACCAATCAGCAACTGGACAAGCAAAACATACAATGGTAAGAATTGGGTGGCATCCAAAATGCAGCCTCCTCGCACAACATTATACATAGAATGTCCTGTTGGTCCATTTAAGTTAGAGAAAATAACTCGACAACAAAACTAATTGAAATTGTTGCATACTTTGCTTCTATACAAACATTAGATCAACAAATATATTCCCAAACGTCCATTGAAAAGTTGCACTAACATAAAAATGTGTGTTCAAATTTACATTGGACTACCCTGCACTAAATTCATATGTCTTACAATTTGTCACATCTTTTAGTTTGTTAGTAACTGGGAATAATCTGAAATGTTTTATCCTTTACTTGGCATCTAATCTGGACAAACTTTGAAAACTGATTCAGTTTCAAACTCTAATCTAAATAAGTTTGGAGGCCTTTTTAAAATGTTTGAACAAGGATGGGTTTATTTGTGGTTATCTGTCAGCAACAACAACAAAAAAAAAAGTAAATGAAAAATGGAATCAACCCAAAATTTAATGTAATTTCATTTAAACATAAAACCAATGGAAAAATACTTTATAATATTAAGACACATGGGTTTTATCTTTTAGAAAATGGAAGAATTAATAAGGCTTTTCTAACTTATACTATTCTCATTTCTTTTTCATTTTTCCCATGTTGTGTAAAAACTCGAATAAGGAATCACAGGAGGTTAATACTATTACAATACAATGTATGAAATCAGTAATAACACAAACCATTTTATAAATTCAACAAGGATTTTTACTTAGTACTCATGCCAGATATTTAGACCTTTTTACCAAAATATGATCAGAATTTGGCTCAAAGTTCATTTCCGTCTCCAAACAATGTATGCATTGCAAAAGTTATCTCTCAGATATTAGCAAACACAGAGAAAGCGGCCAAGAACGAAACAGACAGAGAGCAGAGAGGATTGGAAGAATGTAAACCTCACAGCGCAGGATAAATAAACCTGGTCTGCCCAATCATTCCTCATAAGCCCACACAATACTGTACACATTCTGGTACCAAAGAAGGAGCAACCATGCAAATCGGTTCATGTTGGGGAGAGAGAAGGGTTTCAAATAAAACAAAAATATGAAAGGAAGCATTTCAGCTGAGCAGATGTTTGCTAATAAATTACTGCCAGGTCTCTGACCAAGCTCAGCTTCGTGAAGCAACCCGAGATGGGCTTCCGCCCTTTCGCTCTGCAGCCAGAACACGTTCACCTCAAACAATGCAGGAGTTCACACGGATCGGACCCTTAGCTTGTCCATTGTGGTAACTCTCTGCACAGACTCAAAAATTAAGAATACGCAAGAAATATGAAATCTCACAGTCCAAAACTAATGTGGCTGTATGTGAGAGGCCTGAACTGATCCATAAGGAGCTCCAAACAGCTTACAGATATGTAGGTTTGCAATGTTCTACAAAATTTGTCTAAATTTAAATGAGTAACATTTTCAGAAAAAAGGAGGATATCCATTTTCCCAATTTTAGTTCTATGCTTAACAATAACCAGAGAAAAGAAAAGCAAAACTTGCACTCCGACACACACAGAAAGCTGATTCTTGTGTTGGCAACTTCTAAGCTTTAGAGTCAGTACCTGCAGCAGTATCCAGATATTGAAGCCATTAAATTATTCCATTAAAAACAAGGGACAACACTATTATAACTGCTGCTTCTAAGATAAATCAATGAGAAAGATGAGAGAAAAGGAAAAAAAAAAAAACTAGGAAAGTTAGAAGCAGAATTTGCCTCTGAGGAAGGAAAAACAATCACCAAGGTTGAAAACAAATGGACTCAAAAGCACACAGTTTCTCCTTGGAAGACGGTTAAGAGGAAATAGGTTTTAAATTCATCACCATATCCTAAACACCCTCTTTTAAAAGATGGAAAAATGTAGGCAAATATGGCAGATTTTTCCTACTTTATAATTTCAAAACAAATTTGGACTGAATGGTGACATGAAGTGGCAGCTATTATCCTTGACCAGCATCTAGTGGAAGTGCCAAACTTAAGCACAAAGAGGTGACGGTGTCGATAAGCTTCAGTTTGAAGCAAGCAATAATTATTGACCATTATTGACCTTAATGATATTATCTATAACTCAATATCTTGTGACACTCTACTTTTTCAGTGTTAGGGTATTTTAAAAGGAGGCCAAATGGAACTCAAAAGTTGGAAAAAGCTGTTTAAAAGGAAACTACAAGATAGCTCTGCAGATACATCAACAAGAGGAATGCATATCAGCAAATCAGTGTTTTATCCTTTTGCGCTTTCAACTTCTATGAATGATGCTGAATTACATATCACAGAATTATTGATCTTTACATTCATAGAAGGAAAGCTAGACACACTTCTGTTTAATATTATATTATGAAATTTCTTAAAAATAAAAAATAAAATACTTCTCAAGATATAAATTGGTGCATTTAAATAAAATTGATTTGATTAAACACAACACAGAATCATAATACTTAGATATATCCTTAAGGAGTATAACACAACATACGTCAAGCTGTCATTCATTACAACTGTTTACAAAGTGAGAATCTGTCTTATCTCCCAGAACCAGCTTATGTTTATATAGACCATATCTAGACATCTGTGTCAAGAAATTCCCCTCAATGACTTATAACCTGTACAGAAGATGTATAACAATGTCTGTAAGATGTTGCAATTAAAATATATTTGAATACATTTAAGATGTTAAAAATTAAGAAATGTTATATTTACTTTAACTAGAAAAAAAAAGAAAAACAAGCACACAGTTTATTAAAAAGGTATCAAATTATGCATATGTGGCTGAGAGGATTAAAAAAATAGAGCAAACTGCGACTTCTAAGGCACTTTCATTTAAAAGAACAATATTGCGAGAAAAAAAAAAAGCCAGTCAGAAACACAGACGCATGAAAGTAAGCAAGACTGTAGTGACCCAAAAATTGAGCAGAATAGGAACCTGTCCGAGGAATGTTCTGGAACAGCTCCTTCCCTGCCGGGACGCACCAACATCCCAAAGCTACAGACAAACCTCCAGAGGGATTTACCTCGCGCTGTTGCTGCTACCCTGCGCTTGTTAAGAGGAAATGGAGGGGCTCTGAATCTGACATGATGAAGATAAGGGGTCAACAGGCCTAAAACAAGAGCCTGGTATATCCTTCATCAATCCCACATGTTTGGAGCGGGAGTGGCGAGGAGAAGGGGTGGGGGGATGAGACCACAGCCCTTTTTTTTTGTATAATAATTCAGATTCTACTTCCAGGGGTATTTCTGTCCTATATAGTACACATGAACGAGAACAAACACACACACACACACACACACACAGACGCTGGGCAAAATGACAGCTCAGCGAGGTTTGCGTGCGAGGGGCCCGGGCTGGTGTTGTGTGGTCTGTGCGTATGCGAGCGTGAGGAAGAATCTGAAGAGAGTTCTGGGCAGTGCATGTGTGTGCATGAATGTCTGTAGATGTGTGCGTGTGTGTGGTCTGGGTGTGTGGTCTCCGGCGCGGGCCTGGGGAGAGCCTGCTGACGGCTGGGATGAGAAAAGAGCCGCTGTGTTTACTTTACTCTGGGGGCTGCTCATGGACACGGGAACACTGCC
This sequence comes from Poecilia latipinna, assembly GCF_001443285.1. Lineage (NCBI taxonomy): Eukaryota > Metazoa > Chordata > Actinopteri > Cyprinodontiformes > Poeciliidae > Poecilia > Poecilia latipinna. The sequence continues at coordinate 467,528 of NW_015113138.1, read as the reverse complement.
CAGACCCTTCTCTGCAACATCCAGCACGCACACACACACACACACACACGTGTGGAACATCACGCACGCTCGCACAAGGAACCGAGTCGCTAGTAACGGGACTCCTCATGTCATGCATCACCACAAATACCCTGCTAACAAGGTCAGAGAAATTGTAACTTTATTCAAACGGACGCTTAACTGCAAACTCTTTTTTTTCTTGCCGTTGAGCAACATGAAAAGGAAAAGAATCCCCAACTGGAACCGTTTAAGGGGGCAGCATCTTCCTAAAAAGGGATAAAATGACGAGCCTCTAGGGGGCATTAGAAGATGATAAACCACTTTGTTCTAACATGTGTCAAGCCCCGACTTTTTTCGTTGGCTAAATTTACTCATAGGTTGTTTTTAGCTTCCTTTCTACAGCAGGAATCCCTCAGAATCATGATGCTGCCACTCTCCCATGTATCACTCTTTACTTTCCTTTGACGGTCACCAACACCAGAGTTGCCTCTAATTATACAGCAGCTGTTAGAGAAAACTATGCAGAGTATTGTTTTAATAGACATTGTTCATATTGTTGAGTAGAGGATTAACATCTTTTTAACTTGCATCTAGGACGGAAAAAGCAGATCATTTTTGTTGAGGTTAGGTCAACATTCAATTTTTGAACATGAAGAATAAGAAAAAAGATTCGACTGAACTATAATGACGAGAAATTACAAATTTACTCGTCTGATTTTTTTTTTTATTAGTACATTAATTCAATGCCAAATTAATCTATGGGTTGAAAAATTGAAGATAAGTTCATTTACATATCATTTGTAAAGAAAACTATTATTTTGATGATTTCCTTTACTAAAGAATTGAGAGCTTTTTTTTTACATAATCTTAAAAAAATATCAGAAACAACTCAGCTTGTTGAATCACAGTGTGCTTTAAAAAATGTGACTGAAACAATTCATAATTACAAAAAAAAGAAAGAAAGGTTCACTAAATTTTTATTTAAATAACTTATCATAACCAATCCAGACCTGTAAAGAGAGTAACCACATCCATATCTAAAAGATAGATCAACTTATTAGCCAATTACTAGATTTTTTGTTGGATCTTTTTATTTTTATTGTTGTTTTTTTATGATGTAATGACCATTCAGCCAAAGATAGAAATAGATTTTTGTGGATTGGCTTTTAACTGATGATCAAAAACTAGAAAAGTCAAACTTTTTTGTTTCCGTTAAATGGATCAAAACGGAAAACTGGCACTTCTTTCAGTTTGTAAATGCCTAAACAACCCACACGTTTCTTAGTATTTTGTTTCAACTTAAATAAAAAGCAAACAAAAGCGAGGAATATGTGTTTCCTTCAACATCAAGAAAAACATCTTGCATTCTCTATTTTGTATTAAATTCAAAATGACAATTTCTATCAAAGTGCCAGTGGTTTCTGTTAAGGTTAGTGTTTCTTGAGCTAAACATTGGAACTAAAGTCATGTTAAAATGAATAAGTTTATATGTGTTACAGACCTTACAGTGACAATGAGAATCAGCAGGTCACTCTGCAAAAAACAAACAAAATAAGGCCACCAAAAACCTGAATCGTGTAGTTCCAGCCCATACACCCTTTTCTTCATAGAAGCGCTATGAAGCGTAATGCTTTGCAGGGAGGATCAGAAGAGTATTTGATAAAAAGAGCAAACGGCAAATCAAGAATCCAGTTTTGACATCTGTTTGCTTCTTTTACTCTCACACCCACATTTAAGTTCTGAATAATAAACTATCTTGATTATCTCAGATTGTCTTGATTATCGGAAAATGTTGCTTCCCACAAGATGCATGATAAAATTAGACAAAATTAGTGTATCTCCTTTTAGCTCTTGAACGTGAAGGATGTGCTACATTCACTGCATTAAAAATACAAATGCTACTAAAGCAATAAGATGATATATTTAGTTGGGCTTAGCATTTTTCCTGCCATTTCAATTATTTTTAGATAGAGAAACATGTGCATAAACAATCATTATGGATAAATAAAAGTCTTGCATGGATTAAATTATAGATTTAGTAAAACCTGGCAACAATAAGAAGGATTTTTCTTCTGTTAGACTCTCAATGCAATTCTAACCGCTTCATATTTTCCTCTGGCTGTACTAACTCTTAGCAACAACTAAAAGAATACCAGTATTGTAGTAAGTGAAGCATCAGATACTGTCTTCAGAATTGATTTCAATGACACTGATTTGAATTATTCTAACATCAAAACATGAGAAACTGTAACCACACAAATAAACAAATTTATCTAAACTAGCTGACCCCCTATAATCGCAACACACACTACCCAGTGCCCCGCGACGATATCATGAATAAGGCGTTCAAATGTTGGATCATTTAGCCCTTGGAGCTAAAAGGTGACTCACATATGGCAATGATTGGCATAAATTTGTGCTGGAGTGTGAGTGTAAGCGAGTGTGTGATGGGTTCAGCGGGCACAAAGGGACCCATTTAAAACAGCTCATCACCCTCAATCCATCCCCCTCTAAGCACCATACACACACACAGACACGCACCATTTTGCTCTGTGCTCCCCATCATTACATAAACACTAGATTCCATCAAAGATCCCTTCGACTCCTCTGAATGCACAGAGCCAACCAAACATCTCCCAGCCTAGGATGACTGGGCCGACCCTAAACAATCTTCTTCACTGTTCGCTCACAACCACGGTGCTCCAAGATGTGGACAGCCTAATGTAGCCGATAGCCAGAAATTGACCATAATATGTGTGAACTGTATCAGATTCCATATAAATGGGCTCCATTAAAACAGACTGTGCACAGTCTGTTTGGAAACTTGTTCAGTGACTGCTGACCGTTTCTACAATGACTCAGCATCTCCTCTGCAGAGCAGCCAGCCTGAAAGTTCATGGAGACTCTTCAGGAAGACAAACTGATCAGATGTTTGCCTCTGGCTCCCCGTCCTACCAGCATCATATTTACCCACAGGCTCTGTTATGTTTGGGGCTATCTGTTTGTTTGTTTGTCGGTCTCCAGCGCTTCACTGAGTTAGGCTTAATGAAGAGAAGTCGCCAATTTCCCAGATAAAAAAAATCTTGAAACAATAAACAGAAATATGAAGAATAGGCCTGCAACTGTAAGAAAATGTTTTCAGAGGATTAGGAGGCTGGAGACAGGCGGCTCTGCCTGGTGACGAGGCTCAGTGGAGCAATCTGAACCTTGGTGAGCCGGGCTGGAACGTTGCTACCCCGGTTGGTTTATGTAAAAAAAAAAAAAATACAAGCGTGAGAAACATCCAGAGTCAAAACAGAAGCGATGTAATTAATTATGGAGCAGAAATTCAATATGTTACAGCAAAAATCTGTACTTCACAACAACATATAAAATATAACAAAAGAAGGAATGTTTAAATTGACAGGTTTATTACTTTCTCTTATTGATAGGGCTCTAACTCATTTAGACGTATTTTTTCAAAGAATGCTTGAATATTATTCAAATAATTTATTCTTAATAAAATTCTCTTTTTCTGCTTTTCTGGAAAAAATTTAGTCACAAACTGGTGTTACATATAAACTGAATTAAGTTTATATTGAATAAAAGTACCAGAAATACATTTGTTTCTTACTTTGCTTGTGCAAGTTACTCAAAAATTATTTGACTATTAAATTAGAGAAGAAAATGTGAATTAATCTCCTATTAAAAAAAATTAGAAAAACCCTACCTTTAAATTTTAGATAATTTGCTCAGTGAAAGTACAATTGGATAATGAAGACGATGAAGAACAGGCCTGCAACTGCAACTGTAAAACTCTCTTTTTTAACTTATGAATTCCTTTTTTAATGGGTTTTTAGAGCCACTCTTCAAAAAGGTAACATGACACATGAGAACATGCCCTTCAAATGAGACATGCAAGATATGCTTACTTTGTTGATCTTAGGTTAACAAATCAAAACAATTAACCTAAACTTCCCCATATCTACAGTCACAGCAATAAGAGAAAGGATTAAAACCAAGAAATGAGTTGGTGGATTAAAACACTTTCATCAAGAAATCAGTTAGTGACTTGGACCGGTGACAAAAAACACTGGAGAAGGACCAGTTTATCTTCCCACCTGAGCAGGTAAGGGATGTAGCATAACTTCTAGAGATCGAACAAAAGTGCAGCAAAGAGAGGCATCTTGGAGTCACCAAGTCTCCATGGTAATTGTTAAATTAAAGCAACATGCCAGCTGGTTGTTTGCCAGAAAAAGTTTTAATTTCCCTACTACTACAAACTTAAACATGTGTAGTTTGATAAACTCTACTTGGACTTTTACTGAAAGCAATACTTGAAGAGATTAAACAAATTTACGCAATTCAGCAATGTTAGATGAGACTTGTGTAAAGCAGGTTGAATGTGAAAAAACACCTGATGGACATTGTGAAATAGAGTAGAGGGTCTGTGATGCTCAGAGCCTGTTACTCTCACAAGCATTCTAGAAATATTGTTCAAACGCATGGCATCAGGAGCTCTTTAAAACAAGACACAGTAAATGAAAATGAGATGGGATTCTTATTGGATGTCTTAAGATTAATGTCACAAACTATATGACAGAATCTTGAAAGAAATTCTACTGAAAATTCTGTGGGATGTGTTGTTATCCTCCTGGTAAAAGGGATGCAATTAAAACCAGGGATGTCAATAACCACAGCATTGGCAATTTAAAGCACAAATAAATACAGGGTACTACATTTCTTTGGGTGAAATTGTGATGCTTCAATGACTATATGAACTTATTTTTAAGTTGTGAATAAATTTCAGTCTTCTGTTTCTCTGTCTGTAAATTCAAGGTTCACTGTATCACAGGAACCACAGAGTGAAGACCAGTGGCCTGGTAAGGCTTTTAGCTGGGTCGAGGCAACCAGGTGGGGCACACCGCAAAGAGTGCAGGGGGGATAGAGGGTTAGGGTGAGTTTGGTTCGTAAATAGGGCTTGGCCTGACCCCCGTCACTCAATTCACCCCGGCCTCAGCAGAGCAGCGTCACTGAGGAAAGCCTCAGAAAATACAGCCCACCACATTCCACCAAAACAAACAAGCAGGGCCACCCAAATTTTTCAATTAGAGCCCCAGGAGGGGACAGGAAATGGATCAGTGTAGCCTTGCCCCTGAGTTTCTCCCCCTCCCCTCCTTCTTCCCTCTGACTTAGGAGAAGTGGAGGAGAAGGTGAGACAAAGTGCTCTAAGTGTGGCCCTGCTAGCATGGATATAAACACAAATCACAGACATTTGTAGGACACAGCCCCAGCTTGCTGTGAACTTGTCAATCATCTGCTCTCTTTCACTCTCAAGTCCAATCAATCTGTTGAGCAAACACACATGCTGAAGTACTGTTTTCCCTGGACAAACCTACTTAAAGAGCCTATGCTACAGCAATATTTGACTAAGGAACACAAAAAGGGATTAAAGAAGCGCAAAACGTGTTGAGACTGAAAACACTACACTTAATGAGCCTGAAAAAAGAGACAAGACTTTATACAATAACAGAGACTCTTAATTGAAAAAGTTCATAGAAGCAAGATCACAGAAGAAACATAGCTGTTTTCCAAAGAGGGCATTGCTACACCACTTCTAAAATGGTCAATAAACTTTAAATTAAGTTTTTTTTTTTTCTGTAGCAAAAAGTAAACATTTTTACAAGTTCCACTTTAATAAGCATGATTAAGCCATGCAATGTAAAAACTGCTTATATAATTACAAAAGATTAAATTATGATACCGTATGTATATGAAGAGTCTTGTGTAATTTACTAGACAGATTTATCAATGACCAAAATAATCAGTCACTGGGAGAACTTTTAAAATTCAACATGAAGGAATCTTTAATTCTAGACTCTAACAGGTAAAAATAGTGCACAAAAATCCATGTAGGACAGCGAAGTCCTAGCGCAAAAATTCGTGATAGGTGGACAGAGTTTGGCGCTGCAAGGTTGGAAACCTTGTCCTGTTAGGCGACGGGGCCTGGATAATACCCGTGTTAAACGGACGGCAGAGTCTGGCGACGACAGGCGCTTAAATTCCGTAACAAAAGTATGTTTTTATCTTTTTCTATTCTTTTCTTTTATCTTTCTAACTGTTTATTCAATGTCACATGCTGTTTTTATTTTGTTTTTTTAATTATGTAAAGCACCTTGAAATGCCTTGCTGCTGAAATGTGCTATACAAATAAAATTTGATTGATTGGTTTAACAATCACTGTACCGCAGAAAACTGACCTGAAATTAAATTTATGTTTAATGGTTTTATCTTATCATGCACAATTGACAATAAAGAGACTTAATAAATTGGTTTGTCCATGTACTCTTTGCACAGTCCTCAAAAATATGGATGTAAGGTTATTTTATCTATTAAAGGTTAACAAAAACTATAAATTCATCATTTATGATAAACAGTAAAATACAAAAAGCTAAATTTATAGATAATGAAACTGTTAGGATACCATTTCACCTAAAAATAGTGTTAGTACGTCCAGATGAGATAACTTCAGTGAGACGCTTATGTGTGTTATGGATTGTCAGCTGAGTTGTAATCTGCCCAGCCATATTGTAGTCATCTAGAAATGCCTAAATATTTGTAAGCAAACGGTTTCTTTAAGACAAATCTTTTGGCAATGACTTAGCAAGCACCCCGCCGAATTTACCATGGATCGTCCACAGAACGTCAGAAGCAATCGATATATTCTGTTAAAAAGAAACGGCCCCAGGACATTAAGATTTTATAAAATTTGAACAGAGTTTGGCATAGCTAACGCTCCTGTCATAAACTTTTAGCGAAAGGACAGTTAAACCACTTCAACTCCATTACTTACAAACACTGCTATGTTATAGTCAGCTCAGTTTAGGATATCAAGATTATTCATGGGTGATTTTAAATTAAAAACATCAAAAACAGCCGCTTTGTTGATTAATTTGAGAGCTACCGTTAGCGTAAACTAACATCCGCTAGACGAAGCTAGTAGGTCAAATCCATGTCAAAGAAGAGAGTCAAGTACTGTCATTCGACTTGGCTGAAATCCTACTAAAGTTTGTAGTCCTCTAAATTGCGTGATATAATCATTATCACCACATTATAAGAAAAGAAGGACAAAATATTGCAGAGAAATAGGAACTCACAGCTCAAAGAGGCTCGTCTGCAGCGATTGCTTCCTGTTTTCTGTAACAACTTCCGGGCAGAGCCTTCAAAATAAAACACTTGGAAAAGTTTAAGCATTATGAATTCTTTTTGTAATACATATTTGGACGAATCAATTAAATCAATATAAAGCAAAAATGGACTAAAATCATCTATATTTATTCACTTTATTATTAATTTTATCTGTGATTAAGAAAGTGAGCAGATAATACATTTTTATTACACAGTCTACAATCGGAATGAAACGGATGTGTTTTATTGCCATATGCTGACTAAGAATTTTTTTACATCAAATTTTACAGACTGCAATAAATAAATTCAAAATTAATGTCACATTAATTTTGAAAGCATTTTTTAAATTTGTTGTTTGCCTCAAATACACATTCGAATGGTTAAACTAAACTATTTTAGGTAATCTTATGACAAATGTTATGCATCTTAACAGAACAGAGTCTTTGCAACAACAACAAATAAAGAGAACCTGCATTTTTCTCAGGAGAATCTGACGTCCTTCGTGCAAGAACACTGGAGCCCAGTGGGAGCTCTGCTCTTTCCTTGTCTCTCTTTTCACGGTGCATCACTGAGGTATTTCCACTTGTTCTGGGAAAGTCGCAGCATCATTAGAAATGCAACAGAGACCACCCAGGCTCACACTGGAGCACCGATACCATTACATTTATCTCACCAAATTGTGCAGGGCAGAAAGACTTTCTGTGATAAGGCAAGGCCCAGTCCCCAAGGAAACCATATTGTCCAATTACACGGGGTAATCTGATAATTGAGGGATCAAACTGTGACTTGGGAGCTTGCACAGATGCTGATGTCACACAGAGGCTGTTTGTCTACATAAACATCTACTTAACAGCAATGACGATGAAAGATTTTGATCGTATTCTCAGTGGTATAGCCATTGCCAGTGAATGAGAGCATCAGTGGTACATCACATATATCTCGTGGTGAGGCAACAATCTAATGTTGACCTATTTTACTGTATACTCATACCCATTGAACTTGTCCACTTTTAATTTTGCTACAATCACAGGCTGTGATAGATCTTATTGGCATTTTATTTAAAAATGGCTGTTCTGTGAAAACCTCCTAGGTTTTTTTTTTTTTTTTATAGAGATCATTACTGAACAAACAGAATCATGAAGACCAAAGAACACACATAAAGCTCCAAACACCTCATACAGCACTGTTCAATGCATTGTCTAAAAATGGAAATAGTATGGAACAACTCCAAGCCTATAAGATTGTTCACTTAAGCTCTTCACTTAAGAGCAAAAATCAGTGATGCAGCCAATAGTTCCATAACTTTGCAGGAGCTGCAGAGATTTACTGCTCATGTGTTAGAATGTTTTGATAGAACAACTATTAGACTTGCTCTTCAGCTTGGATTAGAGGTAGAGTGGCAAAAAGACAGCTGTTGCTGGAAGAAAGTAATTAGAAATGAATAAAGGGGAGATATCAAAATTGTGGAAAACTGTGCTTTGGTCAGATGAGAGAAAAATATAATTTCCTGGCATACATGCAATAATGCCCTGTCTTGGGAAAAGTTAATGCATCTTGAACGTACCGCCTCCACAATGAAACAAGGTGGCAGCAGTGTTTCTTCATCAGTGACAGAGAAGCTGATCAACATTGTTGAAAAGGTGAGTAGAGGTCAACACAAGGCAATCTTAGAAGAAAACCCATTACAGACTGAAAAACTGCAGCAGGGCAACAACCCTAAACATACAGCCAGAGCTTCAATTCAATGGTTTATATAAACACAACTTTTTAAATGGCTGCTTGTTTTAAACAGCAATTTAAAAGAAAACATTTGAATTCATGTTCTTGTGTTTTTCAGACAGCATAGGTTTTCTGGACACGTGTCCAGGTGTTGTTATGTTAGGCAGTGATGGCAATTTAAGTTGTTACCATGACCTCCCTCACCCCTGTCTAATCCATGTCCCGTAATGGCACATGCTGCGCTGGCACCGTTGCTCATCCCTCAGCCCTATTGTTCATTGTTTGTCTCCTCTAGTTTTTCCCATGGGCCCCTGGCCAGTGAGAGGAAAAGGTCACTGTAAATATTGCACTGAAATCCCTCCTCCCACCTCATGCCGGTCCTGAAGATGGAACAGACGAGCAGTGGGTGAGCACTTCCTTCCTGCACAGGGCATAGCAACTGTAACACATCAAACAAGCAGGAGTCCTTCAGTGTCAAAGATGGCTGCTGGGAGATCGCATGCTCTGTGTTTACATTGTATTAACCTGGGGGGTCCCAACCTTGGTAAAGAAAATTACAGTGTCATATTGGTATGTACAGTTTTTCTATCATGTCGGTCTTTAATTATGTACTATTTCTTTCAATTGCCCAGTATGAAGCCAGTCACTGTCTGTTTTATGTGTACCACAAAAATTTTAAAAATGTATTCCTAGGAGACTTACTATAGCTGAGGAACGCTGACCCAAGCATGGCTAATCTCTTGCCCCGTAGTGCTGCTGTTAATATAAGACGAGAGGATTTTAAATAAACCTCTGATATTTAGATTTGTTTTGTTTCTGAGTGCTGTTTTATCTGCAGTAGCTCTCTTTTCCTGGAGAATCTGGACTCAGGAAATCCAGGCCTGTGCCAGGCTTAAGCTTGGAAAATCACCCAGATGATCAAAATGCAAGAATTAAGAAAAACAGAGGCTTTCAGACTGAATGCTAGCATATTGCTTGCCTCAGTGGAAGAATAATGCAATGAACATGTATGGCCTTAAAAGAACATTTAGTAGATATCCTAATTTAAGACAAGTAGTCTGGTTGGAACACAGTGTAACTTCTTCGGAAGGTTAGTAGCTTTTCTAAGTGCTAGTATTTTTATTTATTTATTTTTGTATATAAAAACAAAAGCAACCTGAAAATCTTTCATAATACCATACCACAAAGAGCCAAACTAATTCTGGTTCAGAGTTGAAGATAAACATGGGCTGTTGTCTGGGCCCCCAAAATCCTAGAGGCCCCACAGAATGCCATGAGAAACAATGTGGCCTAATACAGAGGTCTTCTGTTTTGCTTTTCTGCACAAGTTTCATACTAAGGTAATGAAAAGTAATATCAGCCATTGATAACCTGACTAAATATAGAAAATGTAGCTTTCAAATTGTGATTTCATTTACTAAAGGACAAGAACTTGTCAAAGTCTACTTGGCCTCATGTAAAAAGATAAGCCACCAAAATTGAACAACAGTGGCTGTGCATCCCCTTACATCAGACATAAAACCAACAGAACATGTTCAGAAAAGGAACATTTTATCAACAGCATAACATGGTGGTGATGTGATGCTCTGAGGCGGCTATATTCGTTCAGGACCTGGACTATTTGTGAGTGAGGGAGCCACCAACTTTTAATCAGAAAAATCCTGGAGGATTATGTCAACACTGTCACTTTTCATTTCACAGTCTGAATTTACTTGTTTATGTTAAACCTAAATATATAGTGTCAAAATGGGCTCCTCCAAAAACACTTCAAGAATAACATAAAATACCACAGAGGCAAATGTGCGGTCAAGATTGCTAACAGTATCATGTACTTAGGTAAAGTGAAAAACTGCATTCTGTAAAAGAGCAGGAATGAGGAGACAAGTAAAAGGGTGTTGCTATTTCTAGTAAAAATAAAAGCTGTTTGTAACACAACCACTGTGAATATACACCCTAATAAGAATTGCAAAGAAAATGCTGGAATAAGGAAGAAGATTTAGTTACTACTAGTAAAAATGAAAAGCTATTGCTGTTCCTGACAAGTGCTTTGTGAAAGAAAAAACATTCCATTGTCAACGAAGTGGGACTGAGCTACATTAAAAGGCTTAATAATCAATAAATCTGGTGGATAAATTGATGACCTTCCTATGGGGATCTATCCCTCCAAAAAAAAAAAACACTGGGAGTTTTTCTGTATATTCCTCAGAATTTAAGTGAAAGGTCAAATGTGAGTATATACTATACAGCATGTGAATGTCCAATTCACTGGATAGTAATTAGAGTTAAAGTTAATTACAAGTATGAGTGCAGTTTGATTGCTGTGATTGTTATACCTTTTAGATCATACGTAGTAGAGCCTATTTTATGCTACCCCTACAAGTAATAATAACTGTATGGCAGGCACTGCAAACATCAACACCCATAATTAACTGAACCAAAATCAAATGAATCACTCAGAAAATATTTTGGAAAGAGATAAACAACTTGATCAAAAATCATTTTTAATTATAGAAAAATGTAATAAAATAATAAAAATTGACATAAAATGTAAGTGGTGCCCGTTTTTCACGATTTCCCATCGGCCCCAAATTTACAAACTCCACCTCTGCCAGACAATAGATACAGAGGTAAATGTTGTTGTTTGCTTTTGGTTGTTCAGTTTGTATTGAACGGTATTTCAATATTCTGTGTTTTCAACATTAAACAATTTTAAATAGATTTAATAAAACGCTGGCAATATGCTGCCACAGTGAAAACCTGCATTTATTTTATTATAACGCTGTGCTAAAATTATAATGCTGGCTGATGTAGAAATGGATTGAGAAAAAGCAATATTTGGTGTTATTTCTGTTTCTATGAAATATCCAAGGTATTTATTTTATTTTGTTTTACCAAATATATTTTTAAAATAATCCTTTTGCAGCTGCAACACTTAAAATTACCAACAGCTAATTTGCCTGTCTTAGTTTATGCAGATGTTACATTTAAAAGCAGTTTTATGTCAGATATCATCAAAATGCTAAAGACTTCTAATAATAACACAAATCTAAATATTATTGTCTGCCAAACCTACACCACAAAATTTAGAAATCACATAAGGATAAAGTCAGACTGGAGTCTCAGGCCGGCCAGCAAAGACTGAAAGGATCTTGGAGAATTTTAGCAGGGATGTGAGAGATTTTGAGAAAGAAAATGGGAGGGTCAGAGAGGGTATAAAGGGGCATTTTCCCAAATATGTTCAGGCTTTTACCACCCAGGTTAACATAACATGTTCCCTGCCTTCTCATAACAGCTCTCCCTCAGCCCCCCCAGGCCAGACAACAGGCTACTGTGTCTCAGGAGGCGCAGTCCGGATCAGTTCTGGAGGCTTTGGAGAAACACTCTCTGGGAAAAAAAAAAAAAAAAAGGGAGGCTTTACAAGCAAAATAGGAAGAAAACAAAACATGGTAAAGATGACTCTGCATTAGTGCTTCTTAGGCATCTTTGTTTTCTAAATGTTTGGTATGTAGATGGAGTTTGTTGCTCATCCCCCTTAGAATGGAAAAGAAACAGATTTCCTGCATCTCGGCAAGCTGAAGCCATGGAAGCGTGATTTGATGTGGCAGGCTGGAGCATATTCAGACCTTTATTTTTGTTTATAAACAGGTGGAGGTGGTTAGAGTGGAAGGTTATTTATGTTTTGGATTTGGTTCAGGCTAGTCATAATTAGCAGGAGAGCAAGAAAGAAAACAGCCACTGACAGGGTGATGTCATGCATTCTGCTTCCTTTTCTTATTGGGTTTACTAACATCATGATGCCATTTTTTACATCCTTTAGGGCACATCTGCATTGCTGGTGTATCATTTAATCCACCCCTATTTAGGATATTATATTATTCTTACTACATTTTGGATTGCAAAAAGACATAAGATATAAATAATGTACTTTAAATGTCTAAGTGACTTTCAATAATTCATTCTAAATAAATTTATAGTGTTCCTGGCATTAAAAAATATACATTTCTTAAGATTTAAATAAAAGAAGCTGTCAAAGTGAATTTGTTCACACACTTTATAGTTCCATTAAATGCTGAGTTTTCTAAAAACATGAGAACTATAATTTTGGATTGTACTGAACCCACTATTAGGGACATTACGGAATTAATATAAAACTCGTAGATTAAAATGACCACATGACATTAAACGAAAATAAAATAAAATCATGTGAAAGGAAGAGAAGGTCTTAACTTCCCTGAGCCTTCTAAAGCCACACATGAGTTTTCTATCCCGTGGATTGCATGTGAGCATTCAACACACTGAGGAGAAAGTCAGTGAACATTAACTGGACTTACTGTGAAGCACATTGGCTCTCAAACCTATGATTTAATAATATGTTCTCATTTCCGCTGGTGAATTGGTGACAGCGAGGATCCAGGCTCTTACTGGACTGAGTCCTGAGTATTTTTACAGCATGAATATTTTCTCCATAAAAAAAAAAAAAAAAAAAAAAAAATGAAGCTCATAGAAGGCCAGGAGGGGGCGCCCAAGAATGTCATTTAAGATCTCGATGCAGCTGATGGGACTAACATAATATTGGACTCTGTGATGGGGAGAATTTGTGTCTGGTGATCTCCTAACGACAAATTAACAACAATATTGATAAAAACGTTTTTTCTTTTTTTTTTTTGTTTTTGTTGAGGGGCTGAATATAAGATAGATTAACCTGAAGCTGTTAATTATTATTATTATTAACAACAATAATAATAATAATAATAATAATAATAATAATAATAATAATAATAATAATAATAATAATAATAATAATAATAATAATAATAATAATAATATTGAATAAAGTAATATCTATTTAATTTACACCCTAATCACATGGAACACATGTTGAATTCTAGGCTCCTCAAGAACAGTTGATCCTCTAACAAAATCTCGAATCTCCAAAATCTGCAAACAACTCAGCACTAGATTCAGCCACTTGGTTGTCACCAAAACATTTCATACTCAACCCTAGTTTTTCTCAATCTTAGTTTTTTTATTTTTTATTTTTTATTCAAAAGCAATTGGCACCAAAGCACCAATCTCTTTGGTGCACTTCTCAGAACAGAAATGAAACTCTCAAAATTACGTGTTCAATCTTCAAATCATTCTGTCACTTTTGCACATAAAAAAAAAATCAGTCTCTCGAATCCTGAATCTTGATTATTTTTTTTTTATACGTATGTGGAAAAAAAACAAAACAATGATCAACCAGTTTTCTAAAAAAAACCTCAAATGCAAATCACATAAACCATTAACTAGCAAGTTTTAAGGTAGAGAAATGATAATTTAACAGGAGGACCCAGATGCCTGTGGAGGGGTATGAGTAGTTATCTAAGTACCACTTAAGAGAACAGAAAAATGAGGAGAGTCAGCTGTGATTCAGTAGTTTAGATAGATACAACCAACTGGGACAGACCAGACAGAACTGCAACAGATAACTGACCAGCTTATCTGTCTCTCCCCCAGACCACAACAAGCTCACTCCAGCAGAGAGAACATGACTCCCTAAGTTCATATTGTTCAGAACAACGTTCAGACAATATGTTGATTATAAGGTGCATCAATTGAGTTTCTATTTAGGACACCCAATACTTAGGTAATACCATCTATTATGCTGTGTATCAGTATGACATTTCAATGGAACTAATACACTATGTTTAATTTATTTTACCACATTCTAAGGTATTCAACTAAGATCTGAAGGTTAGAACTTTGCATTTTCCAGCTTGCGCCTGTATCGCCTGCTCTAACGTTCATATGTCTGGAGCATCTTCTTCATCAGAAATCAGCACGCAGCATTTTTTAAACTTTAACACAAGTATAGTTTGCATAGCTAAAGCACAACACAATCTTACATTTCGGACAGTGGAAGAACAAGGACATGGATGAGGACACAGAGGAAGAGGACGAGGAGTGAGGCTGTGTAGAGGAGGCATTAGGAGGCAAAACAGAGGAAGCGGCTGAAGAGGATGCAGATATATACCAATTTCCATCACTCCATCATCATCAGGCAATGGTTTGGAATCCACAACAAGTTGCTGATGGAGTTTCTGTCACCCTACTTTCCTTAACTCCATTAAATATTTTTTTCTCAGCATGGAGAAGTAAAGTATATGACCATCAACTGCATAAACAGATGACACTTCTGGCTACCAGGGATGCAGTGTGTGATGATATCACAGCAGAGGCTGGATAAGACACTTTATAAAATTATTCCACACACTGCAGTGCAAGAGAAGATATTCCTTGTGATGTAGGTGACAGTTTGTGGGCCAACAGTTAGAAATTTAAGGAGGTTTAGGATTACAACATTCTTATTGTCTTTGAAATGTTGAGGAGAATTTGAGAAATGAACCAAAGTGACTGAAAAAAACAATGTTAAAAGAGTCGGGACGTTCTCACAAATAAAATACATAAAGTTCTATAAAATACTTACTCAGGGTACATTATTACAATGAAAAAGTAACAAAAAATCACAAGTTTTACAATTATGCACTACTTTGTGCTAATCAGTTATAACAAATTCAATTGAAAATACATTAATGTGTAAAAAAATATATATATAAAATAGTGTAAGGTAGAGTAGAGAGAGGATTATCTGCCCAGGAACAACAGAGGCAAGGCAAAACAAAAACAACAACCTACCTGAAACAAATACATTTCTGAGTAACTTTTTGCATACAAGATCCTGGTTGAGAGAGTGTGTGTGTATACATAAATACATTATCTGTTTGCATCACACTGTATGTGTGGGTGATGAGTTGAAGCTGGGAGGCTGTTTGTATTGAAAACAGTGAGAAAGATGACACAAAGAGGAAACTAAAAACAGACTGCTCTTTGAAGTATAGAATGAACGATTCCACCCAAACCAGCCATACATTGATATATCTGCCATCATATTTGATTAATAGTGCAAGATAATGTGTGAACGTGAAGGCCATAAATTGCGGTATTGATGGCCCGAAGGCACTGGGAAATTTCCTGTGTCTTAAGTGGATGAGGTGGTGGTGCATACAGGAAGGGGATCAGCATAAGTGAAGTTCAGCGAGAGGCGTGTTGCAGCTATAGGATCGTGCAGAAAGGTGCCTTCAGTGCAAATTGAGGTCAGTTTCAGCCGAGTGGCCCTTTCAGCTTTGATCCTTCAGCCGAATGGGATAAAAGACATCCTGCTTCCCTTGTTAAGGAGAACCGGGAGTCGGGCGGAGAAGTTGTGCGTGTGAGGGTGTGTGTGTGTGCGTGCGTGCGTGTGTGCGTATGTTTGAGTGTGGTTTAATGGCGAAAAAATCTTTTATCTTTCATTACACAAAGATAATCTATTTTCATCTCTCACCTCTCCACTGGTAAACTCCTCTAATTATCCCCCACCCTTGCTTTTTTCAGCTTGTATAAACCCTAATGGGCATTACTATTATCCTTGCTTTGTCTGTCTATCTGTTCTTCCCTGTCTCCTCTCTCTCTATTCTGTCCTATTGCTTTGCAGTGTATTCAAAATCTGAACTTTGATCCTCCCACGAACTGTCAGATTCTGGACCTGAGGCCCAAAGCAATTAGCTGTTTGCACGCATTTGAGCTTTCACATGTGAATTGTTTCAATCACAGTTTTGATTTGATTTATGTATTTCAAACAACATAAAAAAATTTTTAAAAAATGCTTGTTTGGACTTGATTCATTTTGGTACAGTAAAATATAGGCCAGGAAAAAACAGTACTAAAAAAACCAAAACAACCAAAGTACGGTTTTGTACTTTTAATAATTTTACAGTTCTTTAACAGATGATGTTTAATGTAGATCTGATCCAAACTATACATGTCCAATTTTAGTGTATAATCAGTTGATTTATGAAATGCTAGACTTAGAGACATTAACTACTTTCTTATAGTTAAAAGCAAAATTGCCATTTCTACCCTCTAAGTTTTATTTGAAAAGATCCAGTAAAATTCTGTGCCATGTTATTTTGATGGCTTAAAACTTCTTATCAAATGATAGTAATAAGGCAGTGGAGTTTTTTTTTTTTTTTTTCCGGAGAGATACTCTCCTCCCTCTACCTGTTTCTGTGAGATGTCAGTCAGCTTTTTATAATTGCAGACTGAGGGGGAGAATTTCTTTACCTGGTCTTCTGATGAAGTTAACTGTAAACAAATTTGATTCAACCAGACCATTGTTTGCAAGACAAAGTTTTTAAGAGAATTAGCTTGTTCGTTGTTAAATAAACAGCCTAGTGTAGACAAATAACACTGATAATCAAGCTAATAACTTAGCTAATATGTGGGCATGTTTGACTCTCCAAGTTACTTCATGAGCAAGAAAATGGCATCAAATCAATACTCTTCAGCGCATTCAGTTTTATGTCGGTAATCAAACAAAATTCGTTATTTATTTGTTCACCTTGTTTTAAATACCAAGTTTCTGGCGGAACTTTATTGTTTTAGCTGAGGTCAAATTAAAAGATCTTTAATTGAGATCTTTAATCTCAATACTTCAATCTGAAGTGAACTTTTATCATCTTGAATATGTTATTGACTTATTTTTGGAGCTACAAACTGAAATGACAGCAAGACGGCACAAAGAATTTCTTTATTTTTACCATCAATTTTCTTCTGCCAATAAAGTTTTCCATGATTGTTGTCCTGTTGGGCCCATTGTCTAACATGTAACGGGGTAACAGTTAAGGGGTGAACAATATAAAGACCGAAAATAATTTTCAACATTTCATATTTTTTATAAAAATGTAAAATAAAACATTACAAAGGAAGTATCAATTTTATTTTGTTTTAATACTTTTTTTCTATTTTGTCATTTATTTAAATTAATTTCTTATAACAATCAAAAAATCTTGGCAGAATAAAGGCAATTGTAGATATACATCTGTGAGTGTGCATTTACAATTATAGTTATTCACTCTATTAAAATAACTATATTTTACTGGATGGAAGAAATCCTCAGATTTAATGGGATTATATTAATATTTTTGTTCTAATTGCACAAAATATAATGTGTCACCTGAATGTTTTACAGAATCAACAGTTTACAGACTTTGACTCTTAATTCAGGATCCTGCTTTTATTTTCTCCTGTGTTATTTCTTTATGAATTTGTAAATCAACCTTTGCCTATTTGTAATATTCTTTTATATTCTCTGTGGTGCATGGTCAGTTCAACAACGTTCTAAGCACATTTTTGTTTCAATCAATCATATTATTTGTTTCCACCCAGTGACATAAACATGAGGTTATATTTATAGGAAAACTTTAATTATAAATCACTATAATAGCTTATTGGCAACAAGGAATCACACTAACTTTAATTTAGTTTTTCTTGTATTTTTCCTTAGAACTTGAAATGAGCAGCACAAACTGTATTTGTGTTTCTGTTTACTGTTATTGTCAGATTATGTCAAAACACATGACAGTGTGTTCATCTGGCCACTCCTGCCATTTTGTAATGTTCTCCTGTGTCAGAGGGCTTGGACTGGGCAGTGCATAATAAGATTGGTTTTCTTTTCACTTTGATTGTCAGGGAATACTAGGGAATGTTCGTCCACAAAAGACAACACTGTGTCACAGTGAATTCTTCAGCCCAAATCAGTATACGTAAAGGGCATGTGGTTATGTAACCTCCAAAATTATTATGAGCCAACAGAAACTTGCTGGTAGTTGTTTTGATCTCATGTTTGAAGACATTAAGGGCAAACCCCGATAAAATCAAATAGGTTGTAATGTAAAACCATCAATAAATATAGTACAATCAAATTGAACGTGACATTTTGGCATTTTAACCACATGTCTTAATAAATCATAAAAACACATACATTGAAATACCAAGACGTTTAATCTGATGGACAACAACAAGGTTCATTTTTTTGAATTAAAATGTTTGGACAAATTGCAACACATAAATAAAATACCCAGAGTCTGTTGTAACAGCTCTGTTTAAAGTAAGACTGCATGATTAACATCAATAGTGGCTAATGTTAGTCATTTTTTTTAACATATTGGCATTTCTCATTTTGACTTCTTCCTTTGTCTTTGACTTTCTGGTCCTGACAAAACGACTTCAAAGAATTTCTTCTCACTGGAAACCAAAACAAAACCCCCATGCTCCATATGTCTTGCCATATGGAGCATATATGGCAAGACAAAAGTACGGATTCAAACACAATAGAACTCAGGAACAAAGAGGTAGTAATAGAGGACCACTTTCCTGTGTTTGACACAAGACAAGCGAAGGCAAAGTGGGCCTGCGTGTTCCTCATTTATTTATTTTGGTCAGAGTAGTGTTAGTAAGTGTGGAAACAAAGAGAAACGTCAGTGCAGGGAAAAAGTTCATATAGTCAATCCATCAGACACGAAATAAGATGTACAGTGATATGTCAGAGTCTGGAATGAGATGTGCCTGCCCGTCCTGAGGAGTGGGAGGATGCAAATGACGTAGGTGTAATGAAACAGAGCTACAAACAAATCTTGAAGAGATAATCTGGCCTGATGTGACATTATGAGAATAACTGGCAGCCTTTCAGCCTGAGTGTGTGTGGGAACAAAGACAATCTTTTAATCAGTAAACATTGCGTCAATAAGAAAGTAAGAGAGCAGGATGCTTCCTCTGGGAGGACTAAGAAAATACCAGAGCTAATGTTCAATCACCTGATGTGAAAATGCAAATCTGCGCAGTAGTGATGACTCAGGGACTCGGGAAACAACAACAAAAAATGCAAAGTATTCAATTTTGAAATAAGTTCTATAACAAGGCGTGATTGGTTTTTACAGAATAATTACTGGACAAACAAAGGTCAATATAAATAACAGCTCTGCCCAAATTTCTAAAATGGACCAACCCTTCAAGAGAAACAGGTGGATCCCTCACGCCCTAACAGACAAAACGCAGCTTCAACTGACTCATGATCTATTTTTTCCATTCGGTCGTCCAGCAGTTTTAGAAAAGGGAGACGAATTCAGAAGCTACGTTGCATAATGAGGCAAGTCAGAACAGCAGGCGATCTCTCCAGCCTTGTAAAATAATCTACTCTGACAGCCTCGTCACAAAAAACGCCTCGCTCACTCATCTGAGGAACAGGCTGTTCCCTATCATGAGTTGCTGCTCTGTTAAGTATGAAATGAACAAGGAACAAGATGTTCCTCGGTTTAATGAAGCAATAAAAATGTTTAATCATCTGATGAAATTAAAAAAAAAAAAAAAAAAAATTAAAAATATAATGCCTTTAAATCACACACCATTAAACTTATGGAGTAATTATCATTATCTTCCTCTAAATCTGGGTCCTGCCCCCTGACCTCCGAAGCCAAGAAAGAGCAGAGCAATGCAGACCTCCTTCTCTCCACCCACTTGGACCAGCTCCTCCAAGGGAATCCCAATTAAATAACCAAGTTTGTAGAATACAGGATAGTAAGAAAATGTGCTTCATACCTTGATGAACAATTGTACAATCTTAAATGGTGACATTTTCTTTTATATATTCTAAGAAATAACACACTTGCTCAACTTAAAAAAATAAGTTAACCCAGATACTTTTAGCTTACACCTAATATCTGTAGCCGACTTAATTTAAAAATCAAACATTTTTGTAAATATTATCTATTTCTTTTTTTATTTTATTTTTGATGTATTCTATTCAGAAAAGCCTCTGCAAATCCAAAATAACACTCCAATTTAACTAAATATAGCTGCCAATTTTATCTTTTCTTTTCACACCCTAGCGACAAAATAAATTGTATGGGTAATCTTATGCTTTCTGTACATTTTTGGAATGCTTGTTGTAAAAGGAATAGTCACTGGAAAGTTTTAAAATGGTTTCCATTTTAAGACAATTCAGTGTCCTTGCATTCTTTGAAAATTTCTGTTTCCTTAGTGTGGTGCCTTCCTTCAGCAGAGGGAGGGTCTAACCTAAACAGTTTGTCCATCCATTACTGGAAAACACAGAGACACACAGGGCAGACAACCATGCATGCATACAATCACATTTAAGGACAAGTTAGAGAGAACAATTAACTTAAGACTCACGTGTGCTGTGGTGGCGCAGGGGTTAAGCATAACCCACATATGGAGGCCTAAGTCCTCAACGCAACCGTCGCAGGTTTGATTCCCGGCCTTGGCGACCTTTTCTACATGTCTTCCCCCTTCTCTCATTACCCACTTTCCTGTCAAATAAAGGCCACTAGAGACAAAAAAAAATTATGAATAAGACTCACATAGGCTGTGGGAGAAAACCTGACCTGAGAACATAGACTCAGGTCAGGATTCAAACCCAGGACCTTCTTACTAGGCAACAGTGCTATGACTGTGCCTGAACAAAGAAATCCAGCTTTAACATTTAGCATGTAATGTTGTTAAAAAAAATATTTTCCCTCTCGCAAATTTCTTTTTCAGTTTTTTTTTTTCCTTCGGTCAAACCTAAATGTTTCAGATAACGAGTTACAAAAATTTAAAAATTTTTCACTGATCAGTGGAAGATACCATGTGTAGCCAGTCTTATTAGCTATAACAGTTCACAATGATGGAAAAAACAACCAACTATTAAATTACACAACAGTCATGCACACAGCAGTGAAAACATTCAGAAAGTCTGCATAAACTGCTGGGGCAGTTATTGAATCTATGTGTTTCATTACAGGAAATGTACTGTTAAATGTAATATTCCCTGAGAAGCTGTTCTAGGTGTTCCAGTGAAAGCTTCTTCCTGATTCCCTAAACTGTGATCATTCTGATTACTGTTGTCTGCAGGTGAGACACTGCTGGCTCGGAAGTACTGTTGATGGTCTGGGTTAATTAACAGGCATCAACAAAATTCCATGACCTGCTAAGACGTCAATTCAACTCCTCTGAGAATACACAATGTTGAACAAAATTAATGTTTGTATGAGGAAAATGTGTAAGTTCTTGCTATGATGAAATGAAATTCCTGTTACAATACATCAAATACATTAAATCACTTACTAAAAGTCATTAGAAATATAAGGCTTATATATCTTTTAGAGGCCATTTTGATATGTATTCTTCTTCTTGATATAAAAGAGTCTCCGTCACCTGGAAGGGAGGGAGAGGGAGAAAGATTTGACTATAAATCAGTGCAAGAATTATCAAGTCAAAGATCAGACAACACATCTAAAAAGAAATTACATTCACGTGCGAATTAGATGTCTAAATTTACTTAGTCATCTTGTAAATATCAATCATTGTCAACAGGAGCCAACAATGACAAATGGCAGTTGTATGCATTGGAATAAGCGGAAAAAAATAGAAGAAAATTCCCACCTTTATCTCTTATTCTGCACTTAATTAGCTTCAGCGTCCTCCCAACCAACTTCCTATTTGCTTCTGCAGCAGGAAATGGAATGTGATTCATTTTCATCTGTTATTACATTTCATAAGTACACCTTTCAGTATTTGTATAGATTAATGATCCTATTTATCCGATAATGAGTTTAGCAGCAGCAGCAGCAGAAAACTTTGCAGCTTCGCATATGCAAGCACTCGTACATTAAAGTACAGACGCATAACGAAGGCAGAGAAACACTCACCCAAGTTATCAAGTATAGTTGGGAATTCTGCATCGTACAAAAGAGATTTGCGTAAATGTGTTTGGTTTACACAAACACTCACTGAGTGACGTATAAGATTTTTATTTTCTTTCAACACAAACGCTGCCCTTGGCCTCTTCGTAAGGCAAGAGGTTTTTCTTAAATGTCTAGCATCCCATCAGACCTGTTTCAGTTCGTAATGAAGCGGCGGTTGGATTGTTATCAGAGAGCCAAACAAAGACTGGATTGAGTCATGCTTGTACCTCGGAAAGATGCCCATTAACATGGGATCAGGCTGCACAGCTCGCACGTCAGGTGTAAACTGTCAGCAAGACAAAAACAAAAAAAATACCATTAGAATTTTATTTCCTGGATAAAGTCATAAAAAAACTATCAGATAAATGTTTACACAATGATTCAATGTGCCCTGTGGTTTCATGTTACAAATAAACACCACAGATCACAACACATTGTTATATTGTTGTTTTACTTTCACAGTGCAAATCTGTGAAGGCTAAATGTTATGAATAGCGGATGAAACATGATTTACACTTAAGGTGTTTGAAATCAAACATATGAACTTCTACAGATTGTAAAGCTGCAACCAGCACAAATAAAGTCACAATAACCCTTCCAGACTTTGATTGAATCTATTTGGAATATCTCATGGACAAGTCTCATTAAACATGTTCATTTTGATTTAAAAACTGTAGTTGAGATCTGACAGGGGTATTTTTCAACCCTTAAGATTTTTTTGTTTCACTAAATTGCTTGCTTGATGTGTAAAATGATTTTAAATCACCTGGTAAGATACAAAGAAAATCAGTTCTGGTCAGGTGAGGACAAGGTTTACATAAATCTCAAAAAATTAATTTCTATGTGTTGAGAGTCAAGTCTCATCATATATGCAGGCTTAATAAATATGAACAAGCATATAAGTCTCACTGAAGTATATAAAATGATGCACTTTGGCGTATAAAATAACATGATTCAGACAACTCAATTTAATGCAACAAAATAAGACAAGGAACTACAACAGAGTGCATGACAATAATCCTATGGATGTTGTGATGCAGTGCTGCATGATACTGTGCAATGAGACAAGATACAATACAATCCGATACAATACAAAACAATGCATTGTGAAAAAAGTATTAGTTTAAGAAGGCAGTATCATGCAGTCCAGTACAGTACAATGCAAACAACATGCACAATGCAACACAATAAGATGTGCTGTTGTATAGCACAACAAATTACAGAAAAGTGCAATACAGTTCAATACACAATACTCTGAAATTGAGCACATTATAATGTGGTAAGGTGTGATAAGATAGAACACACTAAGACAAAATTTAATACAATATAAAATGTGATACAGTATGATATATGAGACAATGTTGCAACAAAACACTATGTAGTTATGTTATGTGATACAGTACTGTTACATATCATTGTACAGTAATACTGTACAATATTGTGCAATTTAACATGATCCAGTATAATACAATTTGAACACAATATTGAATACAATTTGATCAAATGAAATACAAATAAAAATTATTTGAAGAAATACATGTATAGTATTGTGTTGCTCGTGAAATGTAACATATTATACGACAAAATATACTGCTATGAAACGCAATACGACAGTAGACATACCGATCTACAACACAATGAAATATGTTAATACCACCTGATATAACTAAATATGATACATTTTTTATTGTAAGGATGACTGAAAAACAGAAATAAAGTGATGAGAATTTGTTTGTTTTTAACTTAAGACAGGTCCATTTAAAAATTACATGTGTTCAAAGCATATTTCTTTTGGTCCTCATAATCAGACAATTTTTAACTAAACATTTTCTTGTGAAAAAAAAAATGCACATGGAACAGTGAACTGCTAATAAGAAATCCAGTGTGAATAATCTTTCTCTAATCTAAATCCACTCAAACACGGCCTACTCTACCACTTCGTTGTACAAAGCACCAAGCTAAAGTTTCAGCAGAGAGGCTGTGTGGTCCTGGAGTCTCCTGCCATTAGTTTGTTTACAGAAGTTGAAGCTGTGAGCTAGTGAGTGCCTTGCGCCTTAGGCCGGAATTCCATTACAGTGGCTCATGCAAGCATGCACAGGCACACTCTGCAATGTTGTTGTCTTTCAAAACAATACATGCAAACCAGTGTCAAACCAGTGCCACCTAATTCAGTTTATCTTGTGTAAAAACCCATCCTGCTCCACTATGCACATAGTTCCTCTTTAACTGCTATTTTTCCTATGCATCCATATTCCAGAGATCCTTTGTCCTTCAACTTTGAATATAATCTACCTAATCAAATTCAATCAAACCACTAAAACAGAGAACAGCCTTGGTGAAAGCATGGATGAAAAGTAGAGGCTTTGTCAATGAGGTCGTGTAAACTCCAGGTGATAGCTGTTGCACACTGAAATGAGCCGTTACTCGTACATTTGAATGTACAGGTGAGATGTCTCTAACTGATAGTATTGGTCTGACACTAATAGTGGGCTAGTGTGCATGGTATACAAATGAGTAATCATCGGATTGCTGCAGCCAACTGCCACACAGAAGTTCACCTCGAAACAGGTTCGCACCCAGAGGTAATGACATTTTCGCGTGATTGATGAGATGACACATGTGTAATTACTTATGGGGTGGGAGGCTAATTTAAAGTTTTTAAAGTATGATGAAAATGGACAAATATGCAGGAATATTGTACAAAAGGTCAAGCTTAAATCAGTTGGGTGAAATCCTAAGAGCCACTTTGTCTGAAAAACGTCTCAGCTTTCAGCTGACAAAGAAAGGAATGTATTTTGATTCCGAGCACATATATGAACTGAATACACTGAAATGGGAGTAATTATGTGAGGCCAAAGGTTTTTGAGGTGTGTAGATTGTACTAAAAAGGCAGTCCTTGCAATAAAGTGGCTGATAAGAATGCTGCTATGATTTCATTTTAGAATGTAAACGTCTTTACTACATACCACTAAGTGTTCCTTATATTGACATAGGCCTTGGTTTTCAAAAGAAACACTCCTGAGCTGGTAATGAACATGTTATATCTTGTTTAAACAGTTTTTATAGTTGATAGACAACCTGTCCCCGCCTAGAAACAAGAAACACTTCCAAAGCTGATTCCTCTTTGTTCTTGAAGTTGGACATCAGTTTCACTGCTCTAGACTAGACCAAACTTTTAGATCAACATATCAAAGTTGCTAAGTATGGTGAAGGATCTGTGACTTTGATCCAAATATAGACAGGATAATGATCCAAAACATTAGATCAACTCAACAGACAAATGGGTTCACCAGATACAAAATACATCTCCTTACATGCTCATCTCAGTCACCAGGCCTAAATTCTATATCAAACCTGTAATCTGAAGTGAGAGCGTTGCAGCTGACTCAGGATTCTGGGTGATCCAAGTAGATTTTGCAGAAGTATGATGAAAGATCTCTCTCTCTCTCTCCCTCTGTATGCACCAACTTTGATTAATTTTATAAAATGTTAGCATTAAATGCTGTATATAATTCCTAAGATTAAGAGCAGCATACTCATGCCACCAAAAAGTTTGACAACTGTTGGGATTTTTTTTTTTGTAAATGACACTTAAAATAAGATTCCATTTTCTGAAGCGTTTTTGTTGTGAGGTGATGCTGTCAACAAAAAAACAACAACAACAAAAAAAAACATTTTAAAACATTTCACAAGTTTGTTTTATCACAAGTGCAAATAAATTCCATCAGTGACTACATAACATACTTAAATAAAAGTTTGATTTGTTTGTTTGTTTTTTCACTTTTCTTTTGATTTCCAAGAGCTGTTGGCCACCTTGCTTCATTATGAAACGATAATAAAACTGTCAATTTATTCATGTCAAGGTGAATGCTTAGTCATTTGTACAAAGCTCAAAGTTGGAAAGCGTGCAGACACACCATGGACTAATGGCTCCAGCAGCAGTTGGAATCGGGTTTCTCTGAATTCTCTTTGCGCCTTACGATGTCTGAGGTTGTTGAACACATTTTATGAACAAAAGTCAGATTTTATGAACAATCCCTCTAATTGTTGCAGATTACATTAAAAGGGCTTGTTAAATTTTGTGATTTGATTTCTTTGACTCATTAAAGAAAGGATAGTGTGTACAGATTTGTTGGTCAGTGTTTAGTTTTAACTTTATTTTCTAATAAAATTATTACTTCAGTTAGTGCACCTTTAAATTATATTAAATGTTAAACTAACACTACTACTGCTACAAGCTACAATGCTTTTACATGTATTTCTAAGTTGGTACCATTCCTTCAGAAATGATTTATTGTGCATGTTACGTATTCAAATTACATTAGAGAGATACAGTTTACTGTGTCAATAAATCAACCTTATTAAACTTCAATTTCAAAGTCCAAACGGTAGGTGTATCTCGAGAACACCAGTGAATTGAAAACGCATGATGCAAAATTTATTTCAAGTATTCAGATTAATATTTCATTTAAAATGGCACCTTGTAAGACCAATCCAAAAAAAGGTTGAAAATTTATATGTAATCTTTTTAGCAAATCAAACATATAAAAATCAAACAGCATCATAAAGACCAAAAAAAAAAACAGACGAGAATTTCACAAACAAGGTTGTGGAAAGTTTAAAGGATTAGCCTATAAATTAATATCCCAAACTTTTAATGTCTCACTGAATCCTATCCGATCAAACTGAACATGGAAATAATCAAATTTTATGAATGATTGTTAAAAAGAAAGATAATGCTTGGAAGGGAAAAAAAATAAATCCTGTTTTAAGTTTTCCACAAGCCATAACAAAGACTGAAAATGTAACAGACTAAATCCTGATCACGCACACCACACCATCCTTGCAGTGAATTAATTAAATATTAAATAACAAATTATGTAAATGCTCTCTAGAATTAATAAAGCATTTTTGAACTGAATTTAACTGAAAGGTGATAGTGCCAAAATCAAGCTGTGCTTTTCTTTCGTAGACACAGGAAAGCTGGTGTCTTGATGGAATGATGGAAAATTGGATGGAGTTAAACATAGAGCTATACTGGAAGAAAAAAGGTCAAAGTCTGCAAAAGTTATGAAAATGGGGCAGATGTTTTCCTTTCAGCAGAACAATGACACTAAGCATACATCTAGAGCCACAGTAGAATGGTTTAGAACAAAGCATATTCATTTTTAGAAGGACTTAGTCAAAATCCAGACCTAAATTCATCCGAGAATTTATATATATATATATATATATATATATATATATATATATATATATATATATATATATTTTTTTTGTGTGTTTTTTTT
>NW_015113138.1:435027-436036 GCF_001443285.1 Poecilia latipinna | reverse complement strand
AAAAAAAAATTTCCCAAAAAAAAAAAAAAAAAAAAAAAAAAAAAAAAAAAAAATGATAGAGGAAAAGCCTCTCAGACTCTGAGCTCAAAGCAAGATGCCAGAGAGCAATAAAACTATTATTTTTGAATTAGACAATTTAATTTCACATAGTTATCTCGGTAGAAGCCATTTGTTTGTTAAATACCTAATGAAACATATTTACCGTGTTTGATGTTTGTTGTGAATGACGTATAGTAACAGACGAACGAGATAATTAGTCCAAGTTTGTCGTTTATTGAACGTTCAGAAACTGCAGCGGCTGTGATGCGCCACAGCAAAGGTAAAACAACCCGAACAGGTGACCAACTCAAAACCACTCGGACCTTTTTACTCTCTCTCTGTCGTTTAAGCACACCCGTTGCCGTGGCAACCGCTCGCTCCTCGAGCCGAGCACAGATTGCGTTTAAAACATTTAGTCCGTTACAATATCAGGTTTTCAGGCTTGTTATTTCAGTGATTCTTGAGAATAGGGACAAAACAGGTCCTATGGATAAAGCACAAAATTTGAATAAAATATACACAAAATATATTTTTCAAATATCTGACTAAACTAACCTGGGTCATAGCAGCAAACACCATTGTTGTGCTCACATGACCCAGGTCATAGACATAAATCCGTAGACCCCTCATGTAGCGCTGAGTCGTACGTAACAGCGTCCGCCATCTTCTGTGTGGCAGCAGGGCGATCAGAGCTCTTTAAGTCCTGTGCTGTGTGGACTTGTTTCAACCGTTTTACGAAACTGGATTCATTGGCATTACCTTTCACAGGTAAGGATGAAAGATCAGAATTACTTGACTTTGCAACCAGAAATTTGATTATAAACAACCGAAAAATATTTCCTATGTAGCTTAATTGGCCCGAAGGTAACCGCTGATTGTTAGCTTAGCAGCTAACGTTTTCATACTGTTTTCTAATGAGAGACAGCTGATGAAAAACCGCTGTTAGAGGAGAAGTTCATTAAAAACCAGA
>NW_015113138.1:434062-434311 GCF_001443285.1 Poecilia latipinna | reverse complement strand
TGATTACCTTCCCTGTGTATTTAACCCCACCTGTTGTCTTTGTCTGTGTCGGATCCTCGTCGTGTGTATCGTCGTTGTCTATGTCTAATGTAGTCAGCACTCTCCAGTGGAACTGGCAAGTCCTGGTTTGTGCTGGTTCCCGTTTAGTCTGTTTTCCAGTAGAACTGTTTAAGTCCTGGTTTGCGACGCTCTTGTTTGATGCTGTCAGTTGCTACCGGTTGTTAGCTGCGTGCTAGTTGTTCCTGCCGT